>NC_087219.1:3236278-3276403 GCF_015104395.2 Macrobrachium nipponense | reverse complement strand
GAGATATCTGTCTGTCTGAATGTCTCCTCCTCACCCTTTTGTCATTTTCCACGAACAGCCTTGACTGGGGCCTTTTTGATGATTGAGGAATAGGATTGTGAATGGGTGGGCAGAGAGAGAGAGAGAATTTTGTGAGCTTGACGTCCATATGCAGCTGAAGAAAAGGCGTTTCTTTCAAAGATATGTTGAGGACTATAAAAAAAAAAAACACTCTGGCTACAAAAGGTTGAGACTCGAGGGTGATTAGCACTGCTGCCATATTTTCTTAAACTCGTTCAAACTTTTCAGGAAAAAGGGTGACATTTTGGTAGATTTGGCAAAATGTTTGAGAGGCGCTGCCATTTCCTCGTGTATGGGTGATTAAGGGAAGTGACCACTAATGCTGGGGTCACACATTCACGTATCTCGACGGCGTATGCCCATGTATGTGGATCGTGGGCATCATCGCGGTGAAATGACCTTGAACAGCTGGTAAACAGGTCATGGGTTAACGGACGTAAAGCCAGCACCGTAAATTGCGCCGCAAATGTACGCGCAAAGAAAGCAAGGTCGGACGTCTACCTGGAACTTACGCCGATAGTGTAATGTTCAACTTCACGTCGTTACCACGCCCACCGTTGTGGGGCTGTAGGGTACAAAATGGCCGGCCTGTAAACAGAGCAGACTGTAAAGTGATGGAACATGTATGAGAGAATATAAAAATATTGCATTCTGAAAATCCAGGTTGTAAATTCACTTTGGTAGAATTCTGCATGAACTGTAATATATTGTATATTTTCAACAAATAAAAAAAATGAAGTCAGACATTATAATATACATACCATTGGCACTGGCAGTCCCAACATCTTGGCCTTCTTCTGATGGACGATGTGGGGCTTGAGGAAGTAGAATATGTTCAATATCCGCTTCTCCCTGTTCGTCAGTCGTCTTCCGTGTCGCTGTCATCACTCTGTATCTCATCCAACTCCGACACCTGTAGGTGGAAGATGACATTTCCTCGACCTGTGTGTCTGCAGGAGTGGCTGTAGGAGTCTTCTCCGGGCCTGAAGAAGTTCCTGCAAGAAGATATGACGTTGATGGTCCCTTCCTTGGTCGTTTCAGAAGGTTCGGCATCTTGAAGGGCGTTGTGGAGAGTACTTGGAGGAAAATGCTATTCTAGGGAGACGGAAACAACAGCTGACCTGAGGGCGCCGACTTGACCTTTTATACCACGCTACAGTGTTGCCATGTCGTACAGGGTTGTAAATTTGCGAATCAGTTTCCCCGTAGGCCACAGCGCAATTAAGAGGCCCACGTGCTTTGCGGCGGAAAGAAAACAACGACGGCAAACAAGGCAGGTGACCCTAGCGCCTACCCTCAGGTCAGCTGTTGTTTCCATCTCCCGAGACCAGCAGTTTCCACCAAATACTCTCCACAACGCCCTTCAAGATGCCGAACCTCCTAAAACGACCAAGGAAGGGACCAACAACGTCACATCTTCTTGCAGGACCTTCTTTCGGTCCGGAGAAGACTCCTACAGCCACTCCTGCAGACACTCAGGTCGATGAAATGTCATCTTCCACCTACAGGAGTCGGAGTTGAATGATATACAGTGATGACAGCGACACGGAAGACGACTGACGGACAGGGAGAAGTGGATATTGAACATATTCTACTTCCTCACACCCCACATCGTCCGTCAGAAGAAGCCCGAGGTGTTGGGACTGCCAATGTTATGTATATTGTAATGTCTAACTTGATTTTTTTTATTTGTTGAAAATATACAATATTTTACAGTTCATGCAGAATTCTACCAAAGTGAATTTACAACCTGGATTTTCAGAATGCAATATTTTTACATTCTCTCATACATGTTCCATCATTTTACAGTCTGCTCTGTTTATAGGCCGGCCATTTTGTACCCTACAGCCCCACAACGGTGGGTGTGGTCACGACGTGAAGTTGACGTACATAGAACATTACACTATCGGCGTAAGTTCCAAGTAGACGTCCAACCTTGCTTACTTTGCGCGTACATTTGCGACGCAATTTATGGTGCTGGCTTTACGTCCGTCAGCCCGTGTCCTGTTTACCAGCTGTTCAAGGTCATTTCACCGCGATGATGCTCACGATCTACATACGTGGGCATACGGCGTCGTGATACGTGAATGTGTGCACATGGAAAAATTTGTACAATGCGGAATTTTTCTTTGGTGCTTATTGCGATGGCACAAGCATCATTTAATTTGGGAAGTGTCTGGAATTTCACCCAGAACTAAAGTAGTATACAGAGCAAACGAAACTTTACTGTGAGACAGTTTTTTATGATTTTGATTATGAAGCTATCACGTGCACATTCATGTATCATGACGGCGTATGCCCACGTATGTGGATCGTGGGCATCATCGCGGTGAAATGGCCTTGAACAGCTGGTACACAGGACACGCGCTAGTCTGGTGGTTAATTAGGTCAGTGTATTTATACCATGACTCAGTGTAGACACACTTCTGGAGAGCAACTAAATTATCCCTCACCTGCTGATATTGAAGTAGATGATTAGGTGTCGGTTGTGTCTGAAAGGCAAGGCCAGCATCGGCCGCAACTCTCTCTGCTTGCATAATGCGTTGATTCAAGGTCCAGGCATGGGCAACAAGATGACTTTTAATGTGAGGTCTGACAATATATAGTTGATAGAAGTCATGGGTAGCTTTTACCAAAGAATTATACAGGTGTTCTGGAGAGTGTTTACCAAAAGTAGGTAGGACAGAGGAGATGTATGAAACGTATGTTGGGCAGTACTTGGGTGGAATGGTGATGCGGGTACGATGATAGGGGTCACTTGGATAAGTCTGTATTGCGTACTGTAGACATAAGGCAACATGGTCAGAAAAGAGCGAGGGAACAGAATGACAGGAGACATGTGATGCCACAAGCCCTGATGTAAGGATATGATCAATAGTGCCCCCCCGATGTGTGTGCACACTGTATCCCACGTAAATGGTAACGATGGATGTAGTTGAGCAGAGGAACTCCATTGCGGTTGGGAATCAGAGAGACATCACCAAGATCTGGGTGTCTGGCAGTGAAATCACCCATGTAGATCATGCCAAGATTTGTAGGTGTAGGAAGTGCCGAGAGGTTAATTAGGCCAGGGGGGGCAGGAGTAAACATTGCATAATCAAATATGACCATCACCTATCTTAACCTGAAAAAGTTGGAAGGTCATGTTAATATCTGCTGATGAGCGAAGGAGTTGATGAGGGAGAGAAGAGTGGATGTAAGTAATAAGACCATTCCTGACATGATGTACATATGAAACATAACCGGAGAGTGTTGGAGCTTCATCACCTGGCTGAGCACCGCCAGGGAAGGCTTCTTGAATAACTATTACTTGTGGGTGATGGCAATAAACATATGTCCTGAGTGCAGTGAGTCTGGAGTATTGTCTAATTCCGAGGGCATTCCATGAAAGGACATGTAGTTGCATGAGTCTGGCGAAGTTTACCCTTAACGCTGCGAGAGACAGGTCGAGCATGTACCGGAGAAGCAGCACTGTTAGATGGTGCACCAAGTGTAGGAGGCTGAGCTGGCAGAAGGCCACTGACCCTTTCAAGACAAAAGGCAACAGTATCTAGCTTCTCAGTAAGTGAGGCAACAGAGGTTATGAGAACTTGTTGTGCCTTGACTAGTGTGTAGAGGTTACTTGCAGTGGTAGCCTGCTGAGCGATCAAGCTATCAAAGCATACATCAATAGCATCAAAGCGTGTCGTTAGTGCTGTACAGTGCGATTCCAAGGCAGCAACAGCCTTACGAAGTTTTGAAATTTCAGCTGATTCAGGAGGGCATAACGAGGAGGTTGACACTGGTTGTGGTGGTGGTGTCAGTGGAAGTGACTGCATGGCAGCGCGCGACCAAACATTAACTCCTGCTTCACCACAATGAGGGCATTTCCAATGCACAGTCTCTGGAGTTGATGATGATTCTGACAATGAGGTGGAAGCATCAGTAACAGGTTTATGATATGAACAGGTGCATGTGGAATGGGCTGCAGCACACCAGGCACACTTAGGTGAGGCAGAGCAATATCGGGAGATATGGCCAGTACCCCAGCAGTTGAAACAGTTGGGCTGATCATCCTTCATCCTGCGTAATTCACAAGGAGGGAGGCAAAGGAGGAAGGAAAAACTCATAAGCCATATGGTGGGTGGTTCTAGTAGACTCCATGTGATGACAATGCAATTAATAGGGTTCCCATTTTGAAGAAATCTTTGTGCACTGTATACACCAGGCAGTTCCTTAGCAAGGTTAGGGTCTGCTTCAATAGGGTAACGAGTAATGAGATATGTTAAATACTTACGGGGTCTGTCTATTGAATCTTGAATATCCAGGCTTATGGACAGAAATTCACCACCCTTCACCCTGCCAATGATATCCTCACGACTCCTTGCAATATATACAAATTTAGATGTGATAGCAGACATTTTCACCTCTGCCAGCTCCTTATCAAGATTGAAGGTTCTGTTTACTTCAGTCAGCCATCGTAGTTTAGTGTCAGTGCTCAAATTTTCTTTGAAGACCAACCTAACATATTCATCAAGGGGAGCATAAGCTGGGGTAGCAGAGGAAGCAAGTCGTGTAGGGGGTTGAGGCAGAGGGACATCACTCTTTTGTCTAGTGAAAATCTCTTGACATTTGGATGTTTTAGCAGCAGGAGACTGTGGAGCACTGCTAGTATCTGACCCATAATCCACTGGGTGCTTCATGGGGGTATTAGCACCAGTACTGGAGGGCTTATGAGGAAGAGATTGTGTGAGTGGTGGCCAATGAGTCATATCTACATCCTCATCATCAGTCAGGTGCAGATCATTTTCAACCTCAGAAACAGAGGCTGGTCCGGAGTAATCCATTATTAGTGAAGCCGCAGCCTTTTCACGTCACAATAGTGACATCACATGCACACTACGCATGCGCGAACTGAGGCGCAGCCGACCGAGTGGGTATGCCACGGGCAAGGCCTATACAAAGAGGTCAGTCGGACAGAGGATTATCCCTGACTCACCCTTCTGGGCTCGTCACGCTCGCCACAGTTCGCCCCAGCCCGGTCAGTTACCTTCTTACAACCAAGGCTTATACTTACAACGAGAGCAATCACTTAACCGACATTGCCACATAACTTTCGTTTATGGTGCCTGAATACCAAGAGAAAATCAAAAGGCAATGGCATTAGGTATTTTACGATTCCTAGAGACAAAATTTACTGTGATAAGTGGATAAACGTGTGTTGCCGATCTGATGAAATCAATCCAAAGCATGCAGTCGTGTGTTCAGTTCATTTCACCCCAGAGGACTACATTGATGATATGAAATCAAGATTGCTGACTACTGAGAGCCCTAAAATATGAGGTTATTGAAGAAAAACGCTGTCCCATCTAACATATACCAAAAGGTGAGTTAACTATGTTATTTTATTCTCTTATTAAAAAGTTCATTCTATACCAGATTTCAATTATTTTTCTCGTAGATTACCTTGACGATATAATTGAGAACGAATTACATCATATGTGCATGTGCGTTTGCGTGTTCTGGCTTGTCGTTATATATTTAGTCAAAAGGTAAATCTCACTCTCTTTATTTGATTGTGTTCCAGAGAGAACACCGATGGAATCATCAATGGCAAGAGAAGAAAGGTCTAAGAAACGTATTCAGAGACAAACGTTGCAAGAGGTATTCATTAATGAAGAGGAAGTGTGTAATGCAGAGCAAGATGGTGCCAGTGAAATCACTGTAGGGGAAAATGGAAAAGAAGATGAAACCATGTGTGATAGAAAATGTTAATGAGGAAGAGCGAAAAAATGAAGTGCAACAGTTAAGGGAACAATTGAAACAAGTTCAGGAAGAAAATGCAAGATTAAAGGAATATATAAGTGCTTTGAATGAAAATTTTATGCAAATTATTAGGAACGTAGTGATTAAAAGAACAGAAAATATTCTAGAGCCATTATTTAGTAAAACTCAAATAAAAGCAATTATAACAAAGAAAAGGGTAAGCGAATGGGGCAGCGAAGACATTGCATCAGCTTTAACTCTAAGAAGCATGAATTCCAAATGTTATAAGTATCTGAGCTTAAGAAGGGGTTTCCATTTGCCTTGTGAAACTACATTAAAAGAAAGAGCAAGTAGATTCTTCTGCGAGCCAGGGATTTTGACAAGTGTTTTGACATTATTACGTGCTAAAGCTGAAACTTTTACAGTAAATGAAAAAATAGCGGTATTAAGTATGGATGAAATGTGTATTAGTAATGAATGGTGCTACGATAAGGGTATGGATGTATTGTAATCAAGCCCCACGACAGAGTCTTGGTTTTATGTTACAAGGTCTTGTAGGGAAGTGGAAACAACCAATTTATTTTAACTTTGATGAGGCAAATCTAAAGCATTATTATTAGAAAACCATAATGCATGTTGAGGCTGCTGGTTATCCCATTGTTGCTATTGTTTCTGACATGGGATCAGCCAATCTTCGCATGTGGAAAGAATTTGGCATTGATCCTCTTGTCAATAAGATTTCATTCAAGAATGCAAGTGCTGACAGGGAGATATACGTTTTTGCCGACGTTCCCCATTTGATAAAATTAGTCGAAATAACTTAATTGATTCAGGGTTTTATTTAGGCAGTGATTTCATTTCTGACATAATCATCCGTGAAAATGTTGGCAAAATCCATGTATCAGAATATGGGCTGGCCTATAAAATTAATGAACTCCATCTATCTGTTAATGGACAGCACAGGCAGCGCGTCAAGTATGCTGTGCAATTATTATCGTCATCTTGTGCAAGTGCATTAAAGTGATTTTGGAAGTAGAGGTCTGTTGGAATCCATAACTGGCAAGCTACCTCTGATTTTATCTCATTGATAAACGACTGGTTTGATGTAATGAATTCAAACAACATGTATGGCGATATACCAGCGAGAAATGGTTTTGGGATAATAAAGAATGCCAAATAAATACTTTGGAAAAGGTCATAAAGGTAATGACTTCTTCAAAAGTAAAATCACAGAAAACAAGATGTCTGTACAAATTTCAAAAAGGAATAATTCTTTCTAGCAAGTCGGTTATTGGTCTCCTCTAATATAGGGTTTTAAAGATGTCTTTAATTAGATTACATCATGACTCATAAGTTGAATCAAGACTGCCTAGAGCATCTGTTCGGTTGTATAAGGCAAATGAAGGGCACATGCGATCACCATAATGCTGTTGAAGTCAAGTTTAGGCTTAGGTAATTGATTCTGGGAAAAGATGTGAAAATAATTGAGAGAAAACAAACATCATTGCAAAGAGCAACAATTATATGTTGACAAATGAGTCTGCATGCAATTCAAAATACAGTGAAGATAGAGAATTGGCATTAGAAATATACTTGGCCAGCTCATTGTTTAAAGATTTAGATTTTGAATGCCCCACAGAAGATATAAACAATCAATTCTGGATAAAGAAAACTGATAAACGGCTGCCACTGTAATTGAAGATGAAGTCTAAATATATAGGTGGTTATATTGTCAAAAAGTTTTTGCAAAATATCCACAATTAGGAAAAAAGATGAAGAGTGTAAAAATACAAAAGAATCGTGGATTGAAAAGGTAAGCAGAGGTGAGCTGTACGTATATGCCCTCAGAAGAATTTTCTTCTCAATTAACTGTCTACGAGAAGTCTTCAACACAATCACGGTTCATTCACTTTTAGAAGGGAAAGTATGCAGAAAGACTTTTGTTGCTGAATTGCAACGATCAGAAGTAAAGGTCCCTGAAGAGATTATTGAATTCTTCGCAAAGATCTCTACATATTTTAGACTAAAGCACTTAAATAATGCTATTAAAATGAAGAAGAGAAAGACAAAAATTGAAAGTGATCGGGGGAGATACAAGAAAAAATTACAGTTAAATATTTAGATCTGTGTGTTGATACTTTTAACATTTAAGGCCTTCAATCAAGGAATTGTTGTAAATAAATTAAGGTTATTTCTGTTTGTAGTTTATCAAGTGCGTAGGAATTATTTTCTTTAATAAAAGTTACAAGTACAAACAGTGTTTCCTTTCAATGCTCGCTTCTCAATTCACACTGCTGTACTAAGGCTACAGTGATATATTTTATCTTTGTATTGGCCTTGCTCTAAATCGTCCCCTTCTGAAGTCCTCAGCCATCTCCAGCGCATTGCAATATTTGGGACCACCACTTAATTAATGAAACTGACCGTATAAATCCTAATCCGTAAACTCGATACCCATTCTATTTGCTTATTACTTTTGAGACTATTTATTGTTATATTGTTATGACTTATACCTTTAAATTTTGAAATTGGATATATTACACATTTACTTTGATCGTTTTCATTAAAAGTAATAAACTCGGTAATTACCATTCATTATGTCTTATGACATATTCTTATCGTCTTGTCAGTAGAGTAACAACTCCTTTTTATTCTTCTTTTTATCATTTGAATTTTCCGTCTGCCATACTATCCATTTCCTAAACAACTTTGTAATATTTGACATTTCATTGTCTTTATTTAGGTTTCCCCTCATTTTCATTCATCAAGTTATGATTACTTAAATTTCATTTCCTTTTTCATAGCATATTTTGTCTTTAAAACCACACAGTATTTGCCTTATTCTCTCTGACTACAATTTCATTGATCTCCATCCTATTGGTTATTACTTTCAAGGCTGTAATATTCATTCTCTTGTTTTATAATTATACCTTTAAGTTTTGCATATATTACATAGCATTTTATTTGAAAATGTTTTTCATCTAAAGTAAAATAAATCTGGCATTACCATTCGTTATTTCTTATGACATTTTCTTCTGAAAACTATATGACATACAGATATGAAAACATATTAGAGTAAAAAAACAATTTATTATAACTCAAATCTAATACATGAGACAATTTTTACTTTATAAGATTATTGTCCATAAACTCATCATTGGGAGAGAAATAACTTAATTACAATAATTATCACAGGAATTGTAATAACATGATTCGATACAAAATGTACATTACGGAAACCTTGGTCGTCAGATGATCTTAGTTCAATAACAGATATTCTTTGCTGCATTGCTGTTTGCCAGTTTCGGAATGCTTAACTGCATGTGCCCGTTTCACAGCGTGCTTCTCTGGGAATGAATTAATTTTACTACTGACTATTGTTCTCGGTAACCTAAAGCAAGAGGTCATCTTTTGGCGCTAAAGTTCTCAGCCTAGACCGGGTGGTGGGGCTATCCAAAGGGTAGCTTAAGAGACAAATCCTTCAAACTTCATGGT
Source organism: Macrobrachium nipponense (assembly GCF_015104395.2). Taxonomy (NCBI): domain Eukaryota; kingdom Metazoa; phylum Arthropoda; class Malacostraca; order Decapoda; family Palaemonidae; genus Macrobrachium; species Macrobrachium nipponense. Next base: position 3,267,103 of record NC_087219.1, on the reverse strand, counting down.
TAAATAGGCTTAGCCCACCTGCATATCGCCTGGTTAAAGGTAACAAGAAAGTGGCAGTGTCTTTCGAAACATTGTCACGTTTATAAATGCGATTTCTCATTTTATTTACAAATAAAATTATAATCACAATGTATGAACGCTTAAGTTCAGCAAAACAAGCTACAACCCTTAAACTACCCATTTATTGATTATGTGTTATAAAGCAAGTATTCAAAACTGGATACTGGTAGATGTGGCACAGTGGTACTATACCCAAAGAAGAAAACAATCTCTGAGTTTAGATCTGTCGAACTATAACAGATTCTTGTGTGATGCAAGTATAACAGTTTTAATCGGTATGTGAGCAAACACATGTTTTCCATTCTAACGAAGAGAGAGAGAGAAGAAAGGAGAGAGAGAGAAGAGGAGAGAAGAGAGAGAGAGAGTGAGAGAGAGTTTTTTTTTTAAATAAATGAATTGTGGTCTATGGTTTCATTCGAGATCAGCTCATCCGAAGAGTAAAGCCACGAGATGACTAAAGGCTTTTGTGTGAGAATCTGGACAGACCAACAAACCATATAACCAACCAGCGACCAGTAACAAAACAGTAGCGTAAATGTTTGTGTTATCGATTGGATTTGTTTGTTCACTGGTAGCTGTGACACTGTTAAGTTCACTCATTCCTCGCGCGGTTTCACGAAGATAGTGCTAATCCTCCTCGGGGAATTGTAATCCCTCAGAAGTGACCAGGCCTTTGTACGGTCTAGGTCTTTTCCGGGTATTAATGGGCATACAAAGGGATTGCCACAATTCTAATACATATATCATTGTGTAGCATTTGTATGTTTAGCTCTCATTTACTCATATACAAACGTACACGCAAATTCTTTGTTTCAAATGAAATGGAATTATTGCAAGCCAAATGTGCGTCCAACAGCAATAACCTGTTGCTTTTTTCCGATAGGTAGGTTTGCAGGCATTTTAGAATGCTATTAATTAACATCTGAAAGTTTGTCTGAAAATACACGCAAATGCTTTGTTTTTCATGGAAATGTAATTGTAAGCCCAACGTACACCACAGCCATAACCTATCAACAAGTTATACAAGCCCTTGTCAAATTAGTGGGGCGGTTACCCCCCAGATTTTAGACCTAATTGTGCACTTTGGGGGTAGAAGCATAACACTTGAACTTTGCATGTGTTTACTTTAGCCCCCTCTACACATTTTGGATATGGACCCCAATCAGCCTCCCTGTCCCCTGAAGGACAGTATGGGGCCTGCAATCTATTGACCGATTATTACCCAGTATTTTGTTATTCAGCCATTATACTAACTGTTGACTCCATTACTTCCTCTCCATATGTATAAAATGGGTTGTCTTTCTTCCAAGTCTCTACAAAATTAATCTAAACATATCTATTATTTACATAAATTAAATAATGTCTGCCATATTCAAAATAGCTGACGTAAACGTTTACTCTTTTGGTAATACTTTTAGTAATATTATATTCTATTATTGCAAATTTTCAAATCAAACCTCAGACTATACTTCAGCATACTACCTGCAAATGCACTAATGAATAGTGCGAATATTAAAGTAGGTACATTTTGTATAAGAATACATTTTGAATAAGGATATTTATCATTTTTTTCTGAAACATCTGACATATCTCTTTAACTCTACATAAGTTTTACGCTTCTACCCCAAACTGCACGATACGATTTCTTTCTTGGTTATCCACCCTACTAAAGTAAGTTTTGATGTACGTATGTAGGAATGACCAAGCGTCTTGTGAATCTCTAATGGCGCAGGCTGACAGTTTTTTTTTTTTTTTTTTGTTTTTTTTTTTTTTTTTTTTTTTTTTGTTACAAGAGCGGAACGGTAATACATTTCATTTACATACGCAAACAAGTTTTTATACTTGCCGACAAAGAACAATTTCCCAGTATTAACGTTTTTTTGAGGAAAGCCTTAACAAGGCTGAACATTTTTCGTATTTTTTACGATCTTCTTGTTGCTGTCAAAGCTATTTTCGCAATTTTGTTATTCAAGTTGGTTATGAAAAGTCGACGTTATGCAATAAGTCGCTGTTATTCAGCATAATGTCCAGTATTACTGTACCTGGAATCACTCATCAGCTGGAATTGAGGAAACTGACTGCCAACTGAAATATCTAAGTTAGCATATCTGCTTAGTGTCCAAAAAGCTTAGTTTTAGGAAAGGATTATAGTTTTCCAAGTGGGATTTGGTTTTCATTGCCAGAGACTGACTTTTAAAGATTATATTATTGATGAAAATGGCCTCTTGCAGGCCGATACTCCAAGCTACCGTCTATACCAGACTGACTTCAACCAAAGTGAAGTGTTATGTGACATTACATGTTCATTGATCCTTTCCTTAAAAAAAAAAAAATTATTGTATGATAATGTGTTTCAGAGGGTATTTATTGGACTGCCTACACAAAATCAAAGCTGTTATTTCCTTAATTTTATTGCTAATGAAAACATATAATAGAGATGTTATCATTATTATTATTATTGTGCAGAAGATGAACCCTATATTCATATGAAACCAGCCACCCCCAAATGGGCTATTGTCCTAAAATTCAAGCTTCCAAAGACTGTGTTATTCATTTGAAAGAAGTTATAGAAAATGACAGGAAATACAGAAAGAAAAGATAAACTCTTAGAAACAGAAAATTATTGATTAAATACTGTAATAAATGAATTAGTCGATTACTAGGGTAGTAATGCACTTGTTTACTCTCTTTCAAGGCCTGAACTGTGAGACTGGTACACCTGTGCGTGTATATACTGAAGAAAACAGTAACAGTTTAGAGGACAAGCGAAACAGAAAAAAACAAATTTCTGGATAATTCAGCCTTGTGGAACCCCAAAAATCTATCGTATTACATAAAATGGAGAAGAAACATCTGTATCCTGGCGTGGCCTTGGAAACTAACGCCGACATTTTAGAGATAGGCATATAAAGATGGAACGAGGCAGATAGCGCTGGATGAAGATGAGTGAACCCAAATTGAGAGCGAGTCAGCAACAACCTGAGGTCATTGCTCCGATGAAGTTGTTTGAAGAAGCAACTTGCTGTGACAGGTTGTGGTACTCTATGGTTCCACTCCAGATGTTAGGGAACTGAGAGTAAATACACAGGCATACTTTCGAGGTGACAACGTATTGTACAATCTGTAATAATTGCAATGGGCCTGAACAAAGAACACAAATTAAACTCATTGAAGATGAACGTGAAGAAATAAAAGCAAACACTAATGTATTCGCAGAGCTGATTCAGGATTCGGCTCGAAAAACTACTGACGTCAGGACCAACATAGATGAAATTCAATGCAAAATTGACAATGTTGATAAAGATGCAAAGATTATGACGAATATGGACAAAACTTATGCAGACTCATTCAAGAGAAAAAAAAAAGTGTTTTAATCAAATGTAAAAGACGAAGAGAGTCAGCAACAAATGAAAAGAAGCAAATTATGAGTGAAATAGCGGCGCCAGTTGAAAAAGTAAAAACAACAAGAGATGGACACTCATTTGTAAGATTTCCAGAAAAGAAAAACTTAGAAAAGGCAGAAGTATATGTTCCGAAGGACGAAGATGACATTGTCAACAACATTATCAAGAAAATTCTATGGATAAGTGCTCTCGTTTCTGAAGACGACGACGACCTGAAAATTGTAAACGAAATGAAAGCCAAAGATGACAAATATAAGCACTGTGTCATTAAATGCACACCACAAGTACGAAAGGCTACCTGTGATAGAGGTGACAAGTTGTGTACGCTGTATATCCGCTGCAGTGTGTACGACTGTTACATGCCCTAGCAATGCTATAAATGTTAGGAATTTGGTCGTAGTGCAACAAACTGTAGAAATAGAAATAACCACGTTTGCCCTAAATGCAGTGAAAATCACACATCAAATGAAAGAGCTAGAACCACCTTAAAGTGTAAAAATTGTGAAAAGAAAGGCCACAGTGAGACTGAATCTAAAGCACGCGATGGGAATAAGTGCATAGTATATAAAGAAGAAAAAACGGATCATGGCTTTGACTAATAATCTTCTGTGCAATTTTATAAGCATACAGTCAGTAGGAAATAAAACTAACACAATTAGAAATCTTATAAATGATCACAATCTAGATGTGTGTATGCTAACGGATGCTTGGATGAGCAATAATGTAAGTGGTTATTTTAAAATAAACGAAATGACACCAGGTACTCGCAACTTTTACTGTGTACCGAGAGAAAACAAGTTGGTGGAATCAAAATGTGTTCAATGCATTTGAATATATATACACAAAAATTACACAAAAAAAAAACGCATACAAATAATGACAGTTGACAAACCACCAAGCGCACGTAAGAAAGAAATCGTTCCTAGACGAATTCAGTGAACTTCTTAAACTTGTTAGCTGATAACAAAAATACACTGATTTGTGGGACTTCATCCTGCATCTAGAAAATAATGATGACAATTATGTCAAAGAATTCAGAGAGTGACTTGAAAGCCTCGATCTTGTAAATGTTGTGAAGAAACCGATATCGTTATTGAACCATACCATCGACTTAGTGATACAAAACAAAAACAATGAGATTGCGAGTGACATACTAGTTGAGCTGCTGTATGCGTGATATTTCCAATACCTAAACTAGTCACATTAGTATAAATATACGGAAAGGCTATGCAGTGAAAAAAAAAACAACTATTACTTACAGAAACAAAACCAACTTTAAAGCTGATGAAATTATTGTTGAGATCATAAAGAAGATAAGAGAAACTAGCCAGAAGTGCAAGTGTAATTTGAGAAATACCTCGACAGGCGACCAGGCATGTGTCAGTTGTTTAACAGTCTACAGCCAAAGTATATTAGCATCAAACTACAACGTCAAATGTCCAGAAGTGACAAGGCAAATAATAGTTAAAGAAAATACTAAATGGTTTAACGGTGAGTTATGTGAAGCTAAGAAGAAGAAAAGAAAAATGGAAGAGCTATGTAAAAAAAAATCGAAAACGTCAAGAAAAAATTGAAATTGATCACCGTATAAAGTAGTCAGAAATCAGTACAGCGACTTGATTATGAAAACCAAGAAAATGCACTACAATAAAATATTTAGTGAAGAGGAAAATCCTAAAAAAGAAAAAAAAATCATGATAATTTAGCGAGAATATTAGGACTCAAGAAAGAAAGAGTTCTACCTGATGCAACCAGTGACCACAAGAACCTGGCTGATAACTTTGTGAACAACTTCGAAGGAAATAATTTAAAGAATCTGTCATAGTTTAGATAAGGTCCATTCTGATCTCCCGGTTATCATATCGAGTCATAGGAAATTCGGTAAGTTTGAAGAACTGAACATGAATGGCTTTGAGAAAACGATGAGAAAGAGAAAAAAAAAAAGACATATACTATGAAAATAACGTTTCCCATAAGTGACTTAAAAGAGGTGAAGAGAAAAAAACTCTAATCAGTTGTGGAGCTATCTTTGGATATTGTCCAAATGTGTTCAGCACAAGTATCTTTCCCAAATAGTGAAAAGCTTGCTTGTATAAAGCTGGCTTACAAAGAAAGATGTGATAAAGAAAATTTTAGCTTCTGTAGGTCAATATCGAATCTATCGTACTCATCCAAACTTATAGAAACGGTAGTTCACGAACGTTATTCCCGATGATCAGTCAGCTTACAGAAAAAAAAAAAAGTCAACAAAAACTAAATTGTGCGCAATTACAAATGATATGATAAAAATTATGGCAAGTGGAAAATGTGGTATCCTGGTTACGCTCGACCCAAGTGCAGCATTTGACACAGTTGGCCGTAATATGCTGCTTGAAGCCCTGAGAGCAGTAGCCATTGAAGATGATGTACTCAAACGATCACTAAAGCATTCTAGGAAAACCAAAAAACCAGGAAGGCTACAGTGATTATATAAAATGTGAAATCAGAAATGAAAAGCCTAACTAAAGGAGTGCCCCAAGGCAGCGTCCTGGGTCCACTGCCATTGGCATTTACACAATTGAATTATCTAGAATCCTAAACAAGCACAAGGTTAGTTATAAACTGTGTGCTGATGGTAATCAGTTCTATTTTTCTCTTGAAACGGCAGAAGATCCCATTAGTAAAACTGATGCTATAATGAAAGAAGAAACTAAAACTCAATGAAGACAAAACTGAGTGTATGTTATTTGGATCTGATGGTGAACGAAGAAAATGTGAATACTTCAAAAGAATAACACTATTGGCTCGTCATCCATGAACATTATAGCGGCAGTGAGGAACTTAGGAGTATCTATTGAGTAAGATATCGATGCAAAATCATATATTGGATATTGTACCTGTAGTAACTATCATATTAGAAAACATTTCATTTATCAGAAAATACTTAAACGGAGATACTCTGAAAACAGCAATTTTGTGACCAGTTTTAAGGCTTGACTACTGCGCCGTTATGTACTACGGTCTCCCTAACTACCTACTAAGAAAATTGCAAGGAGTTCAAAATAGAGCCGCCAGATTAATGAAAGGATTACGTTACATTGACAGAATAACCCCAGCGTTAATCGAGCTACCACTGGCTCCCCAGTAAAAGCAAGAACAAAATACAAAATACTTCTTACAGTCTTTAAAGCACTAAAATATGGGGAACTAACTATCTCAGAAACCTCTTAAGTTCTTTAGACCAGAAATGAATATTGTGATCAGACATGCAAATGAAGCATATATGCTATTTGTTGAACCTAGAACAAGTTGTAAGTCAGCCGAGAGAACTTTTTTGTACATTGCGCACCAAGACTAAACCCAAACAAAAATACCGCCTGAAGTGAAGATAATACAAGAAGAAAGCAAATTTTAAAAAGAACTAGACTCCTATTCTGCAGGAGCTACGATAATACTGATGATAAAACACTAAAAGCGAATTATAAAATATAAGAAGCAGGGCTGTATATAAAAACCAAACAAAGGAACAATTGAACCTTCCATATTGCGATTGCGGAGTTGAAAATGTTGGCATTTCTCCGCGCGACTTCCTCAAGGGAGTTATCCGGTGGAAGATTGATACGGCTGTGGTAGTAAGTATTCTGTGTTGCAGTTCCATTCCTTAGACCATACAGGGTACACGTGCCATCTGTAAGAATGAAAAATTCTTTGCAACGACTCCATTCTGATTTTTGGTGTCTGATAGCCTACTGCAGAAAAAAGTCTGCACCAAGTGGCCAACCAGGAGGTTTTAACATTTAAGAGAAATGTGTACAGTCAGAAAGGACTACAAAGGGGTTGAGCATTAATTTACGAAAATGAGAATCAAATAGATTTTTTTCAGGTTAACATACAGGAAGGATCTCCAGTTTTTTAACCCTTGTCGGTAAAAAAAACAAAACGTATTTTGCCAGTTGCTATACCAAGGTCTAACCTAGATCTTTTGCTTAGATATTACACAGATACAATCTGTACCCATGTCTGGCATGACTATCTTCTGGAGTACAAGAATAGTATACCTACTGAGTTTGGCAGTGAAACTGAAGATATTCCTGCATGCTGTGGGTTCATTTGTTATCAAATGTTAGTCCAATTTAGTTGCATTCTCTCTCTCTCTCTCTCTCTCTCTCTCTCTCTCTCTCTCTATATATATATATATATATATATATATATATCATATATAATATATATATATATATATATATATATCATATATATATATATATATGTATATATATATATATATATATATATATATATATCATAAAAACACCAAAATATAGAGAAAAAGTACTATATTTCAGAGACTGCTGTCTCCCTCTTCAGGTAAATGAATGAGAAAAGTTTACATAAAAGGTGGTATTTATACCAAGAGGTCCATCCACAAACAAGCCAATTTAAGTCACCCCCGCTGATAATCATCCTTTAATCTTCTTAATGTAGTTGGTTGAATGCAAAACGTTGTCGAATGCGTATCTGAAATCCATGCTCCTTTTGAGATGTTCATTACCAGCCTCTCTTTTATTAAGGCCGATTCCATCATTTGACTCTTGTACCGGCATTTACTGCTATAAATTACACGTGACAAATTCCAGTTTATTCTATGGTTATGTTCATTCATATGGTTGAAAATAGCGAGTTCTGTTGTCCATACCTAACTGACCGTTTGTGTTGTATAATCTCTGGGGATGTAAGATTGGTCACAGTCCTGGCATGGGATTTCGTATACCCCAGAGTCTTTAGGAGATGTCTTTTGTTGGACGTTAATCAGGGATTTGGCTAAGGTGTTTGGGTAAGTTAATACAAAGGGTTCGATTTTCCGAGGGGGGTGGGTTACTCTCTTAATCGTGTCCAGGTGGGGAATTATTTTATTGTTGGGTGTATCTCTGGTCTTGTCTTTAGGGGGTCGGTAGAAAATAAAAACGTTTGCTTTGTGAATTGCTTTCTCAATATTATATGTCAGGATACTTTAAAGACGAAAGTTGCTTGCGAATTAGTTCAAATTCTTTTTCCAGGAATACTGGGGAACAAATTCGTAAGGCTCTTAAGAACAGGTTGCTAGCTACGCCTATCTTGATAGTAATGTCGTGATAGCTAAAGTAGTGAATGTATGAAAGTGAGAACTTGGTTTTCTGTATATGGTAAATTTGTATTCTGTCGTATCTCTGATTATTAAAACATCAAGAAAAGGAATTTTGTTGTCTGTTTCCCATTCAACTTTAAATTTGATGCTGGGCACTAAATGCGTTTAATTTCGAGAGGAATTAATTAAAATTACCCCATCCCCACCTATTATCCCAAAATGTTAGGATATCATCCACATATCTCATCCACAGCATGTTTTTGGGTTTTATTGCATTTATTACTGTAGTTTCAAGTATTCCATGTACAGATTGGCTAAAACAGGACTTAAAGGGACTACCCATACTACACCCGAATATTTGCTTGTAGAATGATTCCCGAATGAAAATACGTTATTAGTGCACATAATTCAACTAGCTTTATTATTTGTCAAGCGCCAATGGGAAATGATCTGAATAGGGGGATAATTTTACCCTTAAAAACTGAAGAACGTCCTGTACTGGTTACTTTAGTGAATAGGGAATCTACGTTCAAGGCTTAAAAGTTTTATGTTGTGAAGTGGTATATGTGCTTCTCTGAATTTGTGACAAAAATCTTCCGAATGTTTAATGTGACTGGGAGAAAAAGTGCCTAAAAAGGGGGAAAGGAGGCCAGCTAACCATTTAGAAATTTGTAATGAAAGCTCCGGCACATGAAACGATGGGTCTGAATGGAAGATTGTCTTTGTGAGTTTTGGGAAGGCCATAAAAGTAGGGTAATTTAGGATTAATTACTTTAGATTTCTCTATAATTCAATACTCTTTTTTTCTCTTGCTTGGCCAATTAATAACTTACTTTCCGAAAAATTCTGTGCCGGGAACAAACGTTTTGGAGGGGATTTTTCCTCAGTTTTTCGTAAGTGTTTGTGTCGCTAAGGAGCTGGTTGATTTTGTCGAGGTAGAAGTCTTTGTCCATTAATTACGATTTTGCCGTCTTTGTTCGGATCTACCTTATTACAACATCTAACTTTTTTAGCGAGTGGATGGCTATCATGAATCTGCGGGGAACAGGATATTTCTTATGTAAGTCAGTTAAAGCATTTAGTAACACTCCTTTTAAACATATCTCTTCACGGTTGTAGTTTTTGTCAGATATGAATTTATCAAAAGCCACTATCAAGTCTAGGTGTTTTTGCGGTCTGGCATAAGGGCAAAGGATAAGCCTAAATTTAAAACTAAATGTTGATTTACAGTAAGGGGGGTGTTGGATAAGTTTAAAACTTTGTCTTGTTGCTCAAGATTATTCCATGCGCTATTGTCTATTAAGTTATCTAACTTGCGTAAAAGTCTGTTGGAATGAGTCACGCTATTATAGGCAGCAATGTCGGAACAGAATGAAATCAGATACCTGTGTGTGTGTGTCGTGGGGGTGTGTGTGTGCGCGCGCGTGAGTGTGTGTGTGTGGTAGTGGTACCTGCTGTAAATGGTTATTAGAGTAAGAGATATCTGAATGTATGGTGGAGTAGTAAAAAAACAATGACACTATGATTTATGGTAAAGCAACTGTTATATTTGTGGTTGGTTACATGCTTAGTAATCCTCATGTGGACTCAGGGTATCAGCAATATAGTACTTGTAATACGAAGGTGAAGAAGAAATGGCCACCTCGGAACAAAACTGTCGCGTGGTTGCAGAACTGCGCTTCTCACGCAATTTTCCCACTTTTTTGTAAAGAGGAAGCCGCCAATTGCCTTCAGATTGGTTTGAAACTTTGAATTGGTAACTGGTTATAGTTACTCTGTGTTTCAAATAAACAATGAGCCTTCTACAGGACATTCATTAAAGTTAAAGCCTTGATTATACCGATACACATATTTTTAAGCCATGAGCGGATCAATGCAAATCAGTCAACTGACAGATAACAACTGAATGGATCATTAGAAATATACAACAGTGTAAATTATTAGAGAGATAAACTGATACAAAAAAAATCATACAAAATAATTTTAAACTGAAACAATTTTCAGAGAGAGAGAGAGAGAGAGAGAGAGAGAGAGAGAGAGAGAAGGGAGGGGGAGGGCAGGCGAGGGAAGAGAGGAGGAGGGGGTGGATGGGGAAAGAGGGGGTAGGCGGAGGTTTTTAAACTGTTGTGTTCATATCCATTTCTGGCTAATCGAGTTTTTGCCCCATGGTACAGGGACAAGCGTCTGTATTCTTTACAATTAATGATTCGTGATACTCTTATAAATTACGGCACTGGGTGTAATACACTATAGCAAAATCTCGTAATAATACGAGTGTTCGTTACAGAGTTATTGCCAAAAAACCTGCTTGCACTCTCTGTGAAACCCATAGTAGTTGGCAATTAATTACTTTTTCTTCTACTTAACAACCTTCCTTCCCTTCTCCGTTTTCGGCCGCCTCACGTCTGACGACCGACTTGTCTTCAACTGTCATTCAACTCCGCTTAAGCTGTTGGGAATTTGTTTTGCTGTTTCTAATTTTCGTTTTTCTATCATCGATTCTCGACCACTAACGATCGGTGCTTTTTTCTCTATCTTCGAGTAATGAAATATGGTACTAGAACACCTTAGAGTTATGAACTTTTTTTCCGTTTTTCTACGACAATAACTTTTCCGACTTCCTTGATGGCTATCTCTGACTCGCCAGACTCACAACTATCGTCTTCTCTCCTGCTTATGGGTACCTTAGGGTTTAAAGGGGTTAACTTGTAACCTCGCCAGTTCACCTTTTCCTTTCACTTTTGCAAATGTTATAATTTCGCCTACATATTCCATTGATGGTCATAGTAAAGGTTCACCACAAACCCTTAAAATCACCTTTCCATCTGTAAAATATTCATGACTTACAGGCTGCTCTGTGAGCAAGAGACCGTAGTGGCATAAGGCCAGCTTTATCTCCAGCAACAACAACAGTCACAGTCCTTTATTCACCAGAGAATCGAAGGTCAGCTGACGTGTTCATTGAAGGTTCCTTGTTGTCGGTGTTTATGATTAATCTGGCGCTATGCCTAGCACGGGCTCTTGTTCATTAAGCTGCCCTCAAAATCCTCGTATTCCGGAGAGCTTTTAGTTTCACCCACCACAGAAGGCGTGGCGTTTAAATATCTGCGCCCTGATGCCAATTTTACAAAAAGGACAAAAAAAAAAACTTATACGTGTGACAGACCGTTGATTGAATGTATTTGAGACAAACCCCGAGGTCATATTTATAAGATATAGGGTCGTTTTCCATTTTCCAGGAATTTTAAACCCCCTTATCCGCTCTCTCTCTCTCTCTCTCCTCTCTCTCTCTCTCTCTCTCTCTCTAAATCTTACCGCTATTTTCTTATTTTAACATTTTAAGTATTTTTTCAGTACTTGTAAATGCACGTTTATCATTATTACTAAAGTAAATTAGATACTTGAAGGTAGTTGATGAATGCTACAGAATTAGGAGATATATTTCGTGTTCATTTTCGAATTACGAATAAAAAAAAATTCTTTGTAGCATATATATGACCTATTATCTATAACGATGAGTATCGTCCTTCTTAAGATTCCAATCAATTATCTTGTCAGAGAGAGAGAGAGAGAGAGAGAGAGAGAGAGAGAGAGAGAGAAAGAAAGAGAGAGAAAGAGAATCTTGCTTGTGTACTACTATGTTATGCTTATTTCGTATTTCCTTGCTTACCAATCTATTCTATACTTATGATATAAGAAATCAAGATATCTGTAGGAAGGGGAATTGCCTCCAAATATACCGTGACCACCGGAAGTGCCCCTTGGAGACAGTTTTTAGATGCTTACCAATGGCTTTAAACGCACGAAGAAATGATTGAATTAGATGCCATGTTGATAGAAAATCTGATTCCGTTTTTTATTGAAAATAAATTAGATAAATAAATAAATAAATTCACTTAAAGCTAAAACTTTTTCAGTCGTGAGCCTATGAAATTGATTTAGAATTCTGCTTAACGAAAAAGGTGGTATTTGATGTCTGTAATGGGAAAATTGTTTTACTTCTCTGTTGATGTTAAAGATTTGGCAGATATGCGGAGATCAACTCACGCGGTGACCATATTTCATTTTGGAATGACATGCTAGAACTTGATACCGGTTTGGAATGGGAATAAAAGGCCTCAGAGGAGGAGCTATGGTCCCTCCTAGGTTAATTAGGAATGAATTATCGTGCGGATAGGATACCAGTTAAGTTTGCTTAACTCATTGCGTAAATAAGGATATCGACTCTCGATTCTTAAAAATAGATAAACAAATAACTTTAAAGTTTTTTTTATTTATGAAACACATCTCATTATAATTAATGGTAGTTTCATGATAATATTATCAGGAATAGAATATGGTATGAAAATATAAAGTAAGAAAGGCGATGATGAGCAAGAAACAGTTTTTTATAACTTACGGTTTTGGTACTCAAACACAAACCTGAAGCATCAGCTCTCAAACAAAGGAAGTTTTAAACTAAAATGTCTATAACTATAAACAGTTCTCCAAAGAAGTAACTCAAGATGGAGCTTTGAAAATGAAAGAAATCTGAGAGAGAGAGAGAGAGAGAGAGAGAGAGAGAGAGAGAGAGAGAGAGAGAGAGAGAGAGAGAGAGAGAGAGAGAAATTCTCATGCACAGAGAATGAATTCAAATGACAAATATGCAATCGTGAAACAACTTAGGCCCCGTCCACACGAGCGAGCTCTGCCACGGCTCTGCTCGGCAAACTTTGCTCCGTGTGACGTCAGAAATGGAGAAACCGCGAGCAAAGCTTCGCACAGGGCTTCCATAATGTTTAGCGAAGTATCAAGGCCTTTGCCTGGCAAGGGCTCCCTTGACCCGGACGGGAAAATAGTATCTAATATATCCTATAACTATATATCATATATCTATATCTATATAGATATATCTCTATATCTATATATATATATCTATATATCTATATATCTATATCTATATAGATATATATCTATATATCTATATATATATCTATATATCTATATATCTATATATATATATATCTATATACTATATCTATATATCATATATCTCTATATCTATATCTATATATCTATTATATATATAATCTATATACTATATATCATATCTATAGAATATATAGGTATCATATACTAGACTACTATATAGATATATAAGAGAATATATAGATATATAGATATATAGATATATAGCATATATAGATATATAGACATATAGATAATATAAGATATATAGATATAGATAGATAGAATATATGAATATAGATATATAGATATAGATAGATATAGATATAGATAAGGAGATTATAGAGTAGATATGATTATAGATATGGATATCTCTATCTCTATCCTCTATCTCTATCTCTATCTCTATCTCTATCTCTATCTATATATATATATATATATATATATATAGACATAATGGATATATATAGATATATACGATATATATATATGTCTATATATATATATATATATAGATATATATATATATATATATATATATATAGTATATATATATATGCAGACAAATACATAAACACACACACGAATTACACACTCATATATATATATATATATATATATATATATATATATATATATATATATATATATACATATTTATATATACATATTTATATATATATATATATATATATATATATATATATATATATATATATATATATATATATATGCAGACACATACTACATACATAAAACACACACACGCATACACACTCATATATATATATATATATATATAGATATATATATATATATATATATATATATATATATATATATACACATATATAATATATATACACGCACACATACACACGTATATATATATATATATATATATATATATATATAGGTATATATATATCTATATTATATTACTTATCTATTTATTCATTATTATTATTATTATTATTATCATTGTTATTATTGTTATTATTATTAAAGATTATTATTATCATTATTATTGATGATGATGGACGATGACGATGACGATGACGATGACTATTACTACTACTACTACTACTACTACTACTACTACTACTACCACTCATACTGGTTCTACCACTTTTTCTACTAATACTTATACTGCTGCTTTTTAATACTTGTATTTGCAAAAGCAACTTCACCGGTTAATTTTTTGTAAGCTATAGCTGTTGGAATCAATGTAACAATTATAATTCATTCACATTTCTTTCTCTCTTAGTACATATAATATATATCTGCATATGATGTACATCACGTGTGTGTGTGTGCATACATATAATTATTGTTATATGTGTACTGTATGTGTGCACGTTACATATATACATCCCAACCTCTGAGAGATTTCTAGATCCGCCACTGTTATCAGATATACGACTGGTGTGAATTTGAGGTTTTACGTATTGGTAAAGTCTCACCCTAGGGTAGTCTTTCTTAGGACTTTTCATAGATTTGTTTGCAGGTTTCTGGAATTATTGCACTAACTGTGCTTGGAAAATCACCCTGTGCTGTATTGTAGTGATCTGTAGCTGCATCCTGTTGACAGAAAATGTAATGTTGCATGCAGTCGAGCTTCAGCTGAAATACTTTGCCTCATGTTGGTATCTTCTTTCATTATATATGGTTCCACTTTCGATAAGAGGTTATAAAAAGTGTTAGGGTCCATTCTCATATAGTGATGAAATCTGCCTCATAACCATGTTTCAGTTCCCGCAATATTGTCACGTGACTTCCTATGTCTTCTCTTCTTCGTAACCACTCTTTACACCACATCCTTTTCTGCTTTGTTGCCTTTATCTTTGCACACATTGCTTACCAAGACAGCGCGATTTTCTTCTTGCGTGTCCTGCGATCCATGCTGCCCTACACAACTTGATCCTGTGTCAGTCACTGCCAGTCTTTCACTACCCAACCACCGTCGTTTGGACAGCAGCATAAATGCGTTCGACGGGCTTAGCTCGCAAAGAGGCAAAGTTTACCGAGCAGAGCTCGCTCGTGTGGACGGGGCCTTAGACATTACGTAAGATCCTGGAACTATAAACATGGAATGGACATGAGCGAATTTCGACGTGTGCAACATACCGCCATTGCAAAGGGTGGAGAGAGCTTTGTTATGGCGCCAATGAAGCAGACATCCTTTGGTGTAGATAATCACTACTTTGATGTGATTCGCCTGATTGTGGGCAGTTACTTTGATTGACTCTACCACCGCGTAGCCAGACTCCACAGTCAGGCATTGCAGGGTAGAAGCATTCGCCAGAAATGCAATAAACTTGTCCTCTTCAAGGGGCAGTAATACCCAGTGTTTCGAGTTCAGCTTTTGTACATTTAGCATAAAATTGTCTGCAAATTCTGTAATTTAGTGGAAAGTCGGTCTGTAATTCACCCAATTCCGTGCCCACCTCGCCAAATTGGAGCGTAATCTGTTAACTTTCCATGACAATATCTTGTCATCTATGACATTTTTTGCATTTTGTTAAAGTAAATTTAGTAGTACACATTATTCAATCTAGTAATTTCTGTTTACATGATAATACATTTAAAATACTAAAAATTATTATCATTAGATAAGACTGACATTGAGTGATGAAGTAAAGTAAATGATATCAACAGGTGTTTCTCTTTTTGTGATAATGACTGATATAAGGCAACATAATTACAATTTAAGTCCATTGTGTCATGGTGACACAGACTGGATACCAAGGTGATAACACCTAGGTAGCGCATAAACGCAAATTAGAGTTTAAAGACTGTGATACTTAGAAGGATAACAAATGTAAGGGGTTCAACAGGCTTTAGTGGTAAAATTTATTACACAACCCCCCCATGGCAAGACATGAAATCACTCAGTCTCAGCACATGGCTACATTGCATGATTATTTTTTTTTTTTTCTATGTATGAGACATACGTGCTTCGTTGGGTTCATTGTTAAGTTCTTTTCAAGAGCTTTTAACTGAAGATAGATTTATAAAAGTTTATATTAATAAACTTGGAACAGTAGAATAAAAAACAGAACCCAGGTAAAATTAATATCAAGATATCTTTACTTAAACGCTGCAGCATCGTATTGTCTACACGCTTAATTATACGCATTTAAAAGTGATTTTCAAGAGCTTTCCAATGAGCCTTTAATTATTAAAATCTGTGGAAAATTTAGGACGACAGAGTACTTTTTTTTTTTATTATTAAAGACTTACTACAACCTTGAAATACATAGGAGTACATTTACATAGTGAAAGTTGTACATAAACAAAATGAAAATTATTTACAAGTAGAAAATTTTTATAAACTATTAATTTTTTCAGAAAAAAATATAATTAATATAATTAAAATAATGTTCTGATCTTTAAAAAAAAAAAACAATTTTTATAAAAAGGAACCATAATTATTCTTATTCTATTGTCATGTATTAAATATAAATCTCCTCTGTAATTATTGATATCATAAGTAACCTTATGATATCATTTGCCAACCATATTCAAATCTTTTTCTAGTACACCTATCGTATATATATAAGAACACAATAAAAATATACACACATTCCTCCTACAATTATCTTTGGTATTGAAGTCAAAATATAAAAATTTCATATTGTTCTCCGGCTCAAAATTACAAATATTTTTAAGTACACTTCTCAGCCATTTGAAAACTGGTTGAGTTTTTACAAAAATGAAAAAGGTGAATAGCACTTCCCTCTATATTACATATTTCACATAAGGAACTGCTGGATAGTTTAAAAATTGAAGAAGTTTTTTCACAGGTAGTACATCATGAAGATGCTTAAAGATAACGTCGTCTGCAAGACGATGTTGTAATAGCTTCACTCAGCGTCATCTCCACCCTTTCCTGTGGCGCCGCGCAGTGACAACCAGCGTTAATACATTTATACACGCATGTCCATTCCATGTTTATAGTTCCATGCGTTAAGATCCAAGAAAAAACGAAAAAGAAAAAACTCTACTTAAAGAAAGACAAACGAGCCTGATAATTATTGAAAGCTATGTGAATTTACACTTAAAGGATGTAGAGTGATAGTTTAGCATTTAAATTTTATAGTAGTTTATACTCAAATATCTTCATTGATGACGATAAAGTTTCTAAAAGATAAATTGAGCTCTAAACTCCGCTGCCGTTTCATTTTGACAAGTGCGCTAAGGAGACAATAATCCTCCAAGAACAATTCCGTCCACAGAGCAATTAAGGTTTAGGGGGAGAAGCCTTGGTCAGCTTCGTAGATTTTGCGAAAGGATTATCACGTTGGGTCTACCGCCTTTTAGGGCATTCAGAAATCACTGAGAGTAATGACCTTTGGGATTGAGCTTCCATTAAGAAAGGGACATCCAAAGGAAGAGAAAATGGCCTCAGGGTCTGATTGTTGGTATAAAACCTCGATGGCCGATGAAATTCTTATGCAGTCTTAACCTCTGCTCACTTGGTGTCACCATATACGGTCTCCCGTCTCCTTCTACAGGATTACTCTCAGAGTTCGACTTAGGAAGTATGGAGTTCGTACAACAAGGTAAATTTCGGATTTTTTTTTTATTTCTATTTCTGTTTTAAGACTAGACTATAGTAAGAAATATTACAGTGCATGGGGTCTTAGCAATTCATTTCAATTTATTCATTAAGTGAATTATTTAATTTTATTAAATATAGACCTCTTGTTTCTTAATGGTACTGATACATTCATTGAAACAAAGTGTTCCATATTATTGCAAACAATCTTTGAGTGAGTAATAAATTTCATAGGCCTAACATAGTCACGAGATTTGTTTCATTTACCGTACCTATTTTATTATGTTTTACTTTTCCTTCATCGTCTGATAGTTAGTGGTGTATTTTCCATCAGCAGCAGTTGGAGGAGATGAGGTGGTGGAGGACGTTGTCATGACTTGCCTACCAAAAGCTTTAGCGAAAACCGTCGGCGGCGGCGTCTCCGACTGGAGTTGGGAGGACGTGAGACGAAGGGCGAAGAGGCCGAGGCAGACTTTGGCCGAAGAGGAAGCCGAGAGACTTCGGCAGAAAAGAAAAAGAGGGAGACTCCGAGCATCTTGGGGCGGGCTGACAACGGGGACGAGGAGCCTTCAGCCTTGTGGACTTCCTGGCTGCTTTGCCGCCGCCAACCACTTCGTCCCCGAAGAAGGAGGAGGAGGAAGAAACGGCACCTGCAGAAAAACAGTCACTTCGTAGGCCGACTGACGCCGGCTGGCGTTTTGATTTAATGTGAGTTAATTGTAGACCAGGCGCGTTTGTGAATGGGAAGGCATTATCTTAATTATTTTATTTGCTGTTTATTTGATATTATTATAAAAATATAATAAGAGATGAGACATTGAAATACAAATGAGAGTTGGACATTGTGTAGAGTATATGACTTTTTCTGGTTATTATAGATCTGATATTCCTTTATCACAAGCCATATCTATATGCCTGCATGTCGTCAGATCTATGCAAAAATTGGATTAAATTAAAAAAAAATATAAAAACTTTGAATTGATAGGTGGATGAATAACTAATTTGTCAACGTAAGAAACAAATTACAATAATCAAACAAATGGGTCTATTAAGTAGACAATCCAAAATGAGAGATTATAGCTTAACAATAAATAAACGGTTGATGATAACTGCCACCTATTGTCACAGTCATATTTATAGTGTTTAAACAATTGTTTGAAGTCCATATGGGAGGAGAAATCATAAACCCTGATAACAGACTTCAGTTCTTCAATCTAACGTTTACAGTTCATCGTGGCGGTAAGGAACCGACACCGTCACCAGCAGCTCGAAGCGCAGTGTTCGACAGCACCAACAGTGGCCACCTGTAAATTGAACATTTCATTTAATTATTTGTTGAATTTCATTATGAAGTTAAATTTGCAAAGCCTCAATTAAATAAAAAAAAACTCAAGCCTCATTACTAAGCTCTCAGATTTCTCCAGTTCTCCCATTTCGCAGAATCCAGAGGGATTATCAACTTCAGCGTCAAAACATACTACGCTAGTAGCCAGGAATACCAGAAAACGGAAAAAAAGGTAAAAATAATTATTACACCATTTTAATTCAAATTGACTAAATTAGAGGATTAAAATAATTTATCAACGTGAAATTCTGGAAGACAAATTTGAATTATGCAATAAATATATAGAAGACCCTGGCGTAATATTAATCAATGAACAAGAATATGAAACTAAACTATGAAAATGCTGGGTGAATACATATATGCAAGACTTCGCTGATGAACCCTTTGCAGGTAATAGCAATAGCAATCAAGAATAATATTAGACAAAATAGATTTCCGAGACTACATTTTAGCGCTCCAGATTCAAACTAACAAAGGACCGATAGTGATCGTGACAGGTTAACAGCCGCCAAGGAGACGACATTTCCCACTTCCGGAGGTCATGAGTTAATGAGCAGGAGAGAACCAACCTATCTCATTGCGGATCTAAATGCCAGACACTAACTATTTGGATTAAGGTAATTTAATTACACAGGTCAAGAAATAGATTGACAAATAAAAGATATATTCACTTAGCGGACTGATAATATTAGGAAATAACGAAATTCACCTCAGTATTGCCATTACGAAACGGACCAGCAACCTCCTTTGATCATATACCAATAGTAATCACAGTTGTCAACTAATCCAATAAACTATTCCATTTTCAGAAATACCAAATATAAAAAGAGCAAGTTGGGAAAGCTTCAAAAATTAAATAGAAGGGAAAATGAGTAGACAAACAAGAATAAATTCAACTAGAATATAAATAAAAGAAATAGTAGACAAAGAACTTTAATGGTACAAAAATTAGACACAGGAAGCCATAATAAATCATATACCATACGTAAATAAATACACTACACTGCCACATCCTATTAGTAGTGGCAAATTAAAATTAATACAATGGAACTACAACAACATCCAAAACACAGTACTACTTATACCAGGTCGGAACAACACATTAAATAAAATACATGTATCGGTATAAGAACAGTTAGAACAGTTAGTACAAGAAAACTCCCAAGATTATATCATCAAAATACATTACCAGGTACACTAGAGCAACTAGAAATGAGAAAATGTATGATGACCAAGAAAAAAAGAATTACTGCACAAGGCCTACTGGCAGGAAATATTATTGAACAACATCGACACAGAACAAATCCGCACCATGCATCTGATATTAACAAAACTCGATGAAGACTGCCCACTAACAGGAGAATAGAGTTACGAAAATTAAATAAAATTTAATTTTAAAATATTAAACTAGGCACCAGGAGGAAGTGGAATTAACAAGCCATAATTCAAAATTTACCAGACATTGCATTTGAAAAATTGAGATACAATTAGGGTCTCACAATGGAACATTTTCCAATTATATTCAAGAATGCAATAATGATTTAAATACCCAAAACAGGAAAAGATACTTGTCTGGTCGAGAATTATAGACCAATATCATTTGCTAAATATTTGGCAAAATATTTTAAAAAAATAATCACGATGATTAAGGTTGTTCCTAGAAGGTAATCAACTGCACAATATAAACAAATATGGATTTAGAAAAGGAAGCGGAACCAAGATTGCAATAGCAACAACATGAGAGAATTGCACTATCATCACAAAGAAGAAAGCACCTATGCAACCTATTATGTAGAGATATATAGCCACGGCATTTGACAAAGTAAGTATACAAGGAATTAAATGCAAAATTTTACATCTCAACCTACTAGGCATTTGAGAAAATACTATGCAACTTCAAAGATCGAACAGCAGCTACGAAGTCACATTTCCGTTACTAAGAGGAGTCCCACAAGGATCTGTACTCAGTCCAACGTTATTCATATTATATAAATAAAGGTTTTGCTACGGAGGAAAATGAAAAGCGAGAGCGCCAAGAACTTTCGGTCTAACACGACCCTTTACTTAGGCACAACATAGTTAAAATTAGGCCTTAATATCCAAACTGACATTACAAGATTAACACAAGGCCCATTTCACTTCACAGAAACGAGAAAACGCCCGAGGGCAAGATTAGCGATTTTTAGGCATGCCACACCTTTGAGGAGCACCACACGTGGTCAACAGATGATTCATCCAGAAAAAACAATACATTATGAAAAACAAGGAGGCATATACGACTTAGTAACATGAAATTACAAAAATGTTCCAAAAAATGAGTGAAACTACGAAAATAGGATATAAATATAGCGAGCAAAAGAGAGCGAGAGAGAGAGAGAGAGAAAGAAAAAGAGCGAGAGAGAAAGAAAAGAGCGAGAGAGAGAGAGAAAGAAAAGAGCGAGAGAGAGAGAGAAAGAAAAGAGCGAGAGAGAGAGAGAGAAAGAAAGAAAAAGAGCGAAGAGAGAAAGAGCGAGAAAGAAAAAAAGAGAGAGAGAGAGAAAGAACGAGAGAGAGAGAAGAGAGAGAGAGAGAACGAGAGAGAGAGAGAGAGAGAACGAGAGAGAAGAGAAAGAGAGAGAGAAGAGAGAAAGAGAAAGAAAGAAAGAAGAAAGAGAGAAAGAAAAAGAGAAAGAGACAGATAATAACTATATACATTTGGGACTAATTAATTAGTAGTTCATTTATTTTAAGGTCCTTCATAAACATTTTACAAATATATGGGTCCAAATGGTACAATCCCAGACTAAGATTTAGGTTGTTTTTATTAGGTATCGCCCCAATTTATTCAGAGATTTTTCGCTCAGATGGATAAACAGTGCATTTGAAGTCTGGGCTGTTCTAACTGAATACATATGCTGCTTAATATGTACACAAATTTTCACTTGACTGACCGACGTAAAAAGATGGGCAATCCTTACACGGAATTTTGTAAATGTTGTTGTTATTTGTTACGAGACTATTCTTAATTAGCATATCTTTAATGGTATGGTTATAAGAGAACACTACATTAACATAAACGATTTAAATATTGATTTTATGGTTTCAAATCCACGAAAGTAAGGCAAACCTAAGTATATTTTTAGGGGTTTCCATTTTCATTAGTAGCAACACTATAAAACTTTTTGTGAACTTTTTGATAACAAATCAATTATTATATGAGGTGGGTAGCAGAGATAGTTTCCTATCTTTTTTTCTGTATTCTATTTCTTGGTCAAGATATTGTGGACTCGTGATACGCAAAGCACGTAAGAACATATAAGAAAAAATTGAAATTTTAATATTAAGGTGGTGGCCAGAATAAAAAAGTACACGTTAAATTATTTGTGGGTTTTCTATAAATATTGAATTTACATGGGAAAGATTCTCTATGTATTAATACATCTAGGAAAGGGATGACATTGTTATTTTCAATTTAAACAGTGAATTTTATGGATGGAACTAAATTATTCAATTTAGACAATAAATCATTTACATCGATACCAACAGGTAAGACTACTAAGATGTCATCTACATATCTGTACCATTTTAAGGGGAGAAGTGTGATATTCGGAAGGTGCCGTTTTTCAAAAAATTCCATATATAAGTTTGAAAGGAGAGGTGATAAAGGGTTACCCATGGCCATACCAAATATTTGTTGGTAATATTCTCCATTAAAAAGAAATCTGCAATCACAAATACACAACTTAATCAATGAAATTATATGACTAACGGAGATAGGTAATTCATGCAATACAAGTTCATTACTTAAATATTGTATATTCTAGCACAGAGTCAATAAGGACTTTTGTAAACAAGGAACATACATCAAAACTGACAAAGATATCACTAAGGTTTAGTACAATGTTATTTAATTTTATTTAATTTTTCCACAAGATCAAGAGAATTCCGGATGTATGAATTAAATACAGTTCCTAGTAGCGGGGATAACAGTTTAGTAAGATATTTAGATAGTTTATAAGCAATTGATCCTACAGTACTAATAATTGGGCGCATAGTTTTGTTTTCCTTAAGAGTTTTAACTAGGCCATATAAATAAGGTAATGAGGGACACTTTACAGTTAACTGACACAAAAGTTCTATTTTATCTTTAAGAATTTGTTTCATATTGATATTAAGGTTTTTTATAACTTGGTCCAACGGATTTTTTGTGAGTTTTTTGAAAGTTATTTAATCTTCTAGTAAAGTATGCATGCGTGATATGTAGTCAGTTTTGTCCAGAACTATTAAACTATTTATCAGCCTTAGTAATGTGTAAGCTATTATTATTCTTCAATTCTTTTAAACTTTTTCTGTAGCGAGCGGGGAAGTTATTTTCATGATAGGCATGCGTAGCACTATATGTCATGCCTTTGATAATGTCTAAATGATTTTGTGGTAGGTCACAGTATTTTTCAAACTTATATAGAGATGTCGCTATTGATAAAGCTGAGGGTTTGTTACAAATGAAGAAAGACAACCCAAAGCCTAATGCACGCACTGCATTATCACTTATTTGTTTGGTTGATAAATTCACCACACAATCACTTCTAGCATTAATGGTCCAATCTCTGTTGTCGATAAGGTTGTTTAATTTTCTATCCAGTTCTCTAATCAAAGTGGCTGTAGTTCTATGACGTTTTCCATATATTTCTTGCCTTAGTGCGTGTTTCCAATCAGCGGGAATCTAATAGTTGAGATTACTGTACTGTACTGTACTGATGTCTGCTTTGCAGATGATATAACTCAAGTAGTTATACACCCAGAAAAACGTACACGAAGAAGGGACCCAACTTTGAAAAGACAAGTAGACAAGTAGCACAAAAAACAATGGGCCAAATTGAAAGAATAAATAAGTTGATAAAAGTGGAAATCAGGGACAAATAAATCCAAATTCGAACTGGTATCACTATCTGCATACAACCAAACTACACAAATAATGTTAGACCAACAACCATTAAATTTGACTAAAAGCGCAAGAATATCTACTTTAGGAATGCAATTCGGACAAAGAGGAATATAAAGACATGTCGCAGAAAGACTGAGAATAGCAAGAACACAGAATACAAAGCTAAAAAGTTTAAGGAATATGAACAAATAAAATCAATTTCTACAAAAGTCTAATCAGAACAATAATGGAATATCCAATTCCCAAGTGCTCAGCATCGACCTCCAATTATAAGTGCATTAAAAAAAATATAAAGGTCTGCAATGAGAAACAATCAAGAATATGATGATCTGAATATAGATCAAATACACAACAAATACAAATTAGAAGCAATTAATCAGATTATATATACTGGCAACCAGTATACAGAGTAAACTAGCTTAGTGCAATAGTGAATTGACAGAAGAATCGGAAGCAGAAGAGAGAAACTACCCAAGCAACAAAGACCACAAGATGGTAGAGAAAGAATGTCTTCATATATTCATCGCGATGAACCTCAACCATTTTACACTTTCAAGGAATGTCTTGTGAAAAAAAGTAATATGTAGAACTTACTACGTAAACATATAGCAAAATCATTATGTTAGCATTAACGTTAAAATCTGTACAATTCAACATGTTAATATAAAATAAGATCATTATTGTAATAGGTTAATATTAAGGACATAGTAAGAAAAATTGTGCCCTTACCCAAATAAAATTGTGGATAAACCACACTTTTATATTACTCTTATTAATATTTAACTTTATACACTATTCCCTACCATGGTTAGCTAACTAACTGCCCTTTCTCTTCATTCTCCCATCTTACCTATCAGCTAAAAATAAATAAATTGGCAAAGCCAGAATTAATTTGACAAAGCCCAACATTTACCAAACCTAACTCATTACCGTTGTACTAAACACCATATTTGTATCGTGAACAGAATTAGTATTAAAATAACTACACCGAATACAACGTTCACTTTTAATTTAAAGATACTACCATTACCAAAAATACAGTATAAATATAAAAACACTTACTGGCACTAAATACACTAAACGCTCACAGTCGAAATTGGTACCGGGACCTTGCCGGGTCCTCTCAGGTCAAAACGTAAAGCAAATACCTCAAGGGTACACTACAGGAGTCAGGACCACACAGTTAATTCAATGTTCCCACGGTCACTCAGCATGAGACCTCCCCTGGAGGATAGATTTCCTTGGAAGCTTACAAGGCAATGACCCCTACCGACCACTCAGTCTAACGTCGAAGTCGCCTCAAGAACCCGATGTCTGATAACACTTAACGAGCCATTAAGGAATAACCAACCAGGACGATGCTTGTTACGAACTTTAAACTTATTTATTCACTTGTTACAACTGCAGTTCTAGACAGTGTGATTGTAACACGACAGACTGAACGTAACATTCAATGTAACACTAATTGTCGTCCCTTTGTGTTATTGTAATATTGAAATCATCAAATACTACATTTCAGTGAAAAGGATATTGGTTTTTTATTCTAACTTTTTTCTTTTTGTAATCAATAATACTTTGTAAATATTGTAGCTATATAATTTTGTAATAATTTTGATATTATCCTACTTATGTAAATGAAATGTAATATTTTTCTATTTATAAAAGATATAAAAAATTACTTTTCATGATGAAGTATCAAACTGAACCTTTTTTTTCCCAGAAATTTATTAGTAAATTTGACAACGTCTTTATTACAATGCACATTAGTGACATAGTGAACTTATTTAATTAAGATAAACCATGGTATGTTGTCGGTAATATGTAAATACAAAGTAATTAGTGACAATATGTTTCTCTAACATGATCCAAGTTACCAATCGGCAGTGACTGACTGCATACAATACACAAGTATGTAAAGATCATTCAATATATGTTCCATAAAACAATTGCCTTATATATAAGGCATATTTCAATTTTTTATTTTTTTTTTTTTTTTTTTGGGGGGGAATTTTTTTTTTTTTTTTTTTTTTTTTTGGACGCTTTAGGTGCGGTTAGCGATACATTCACCCTCAAGTCACTCTCCCTTTAAGAGTCCTATTTCTCAATGCACATTGTTCGGCGTCAGTGACCTTGGTAGTTGTGACGCCAGATAACTCACAATCAATCGAAAAAATAAATAAATAAACAAATAAATAGATACCAATGAGGGTCGCGCTAGGGCTTCGAGTAGAGCGGGCGTGTCTTGAGCTGATCCCGCTTTCTGGTGTTTTTGTCCTTGCCTTTGTCTAGACACTACAGAAGATGAATGGAAGAGACAACTTAAATGCTTTTGCCCTTTTGGGCAAACTTAAAAGAAAGGATTCGATTGGGTTACATTTTTCTGTGCACCCGACGTATGACCTTGCCTGTGAATTAATTTTTATGCATCTAGGTGTGAAAGAATTAAGACCTTTCCGGCTTTCAGCTAATGCTCAACAATAGGGTGGTTATAAAATTCGCTGATCATACGCGGTAGAAATGGTAGTGAAGGAATATGAGGAACAAATCTCATTAATATTGGTGAAGGTAAGACTGTAAGAGTTTAAATTAATTTGAGTAGTGATTACACAAATGTTTCCGTAAGATATGCACCGTTTGATATGGATGATGATTTGCTCATCGTGTTCTAAGTCGCTACGGGAAAGTGCACTCTGTACGACTCAACAGATTTTTGCCCACGGAAGAGCAAAGGGACTGCTGAACGGTATCCGAACGGCAAGGATGGAGGTAAGGGAAAGCATTCCTTCATCGGTTTTAATATATGTAGACACACAGTAACCTTTTATTTATCAAGGCCAACCTAAAACTTCCTATAAATGCCGAAGGGCGACACATCTAGCTGTTAATTGTACAATGGAAAGCGAATCCAGGTTAAATGTTTTTTAACATGGGCCGATTTTCCCGAATCTTCCTAAATAAATGATGGTCCAGATGCATCAGAATTGTTGAATGAAGGTTAGAAATGAGACCGGTGTTATGTCGAAAGCATCGAATGGTGGTGCTGACGAAGAATCAAAGAACGATCAGGAGTGACACACTTGAGAAATAATATAACTGAAGATAATCAGCTGGAGTTGAACTTATCACAGTCGAACCAAGCCTAAATACTGGTGTGCAGGAAACTGGTGATGAGGTAAGGAGGTGATAATAGCGATATTGATATTTTTAATACTGAAAATTATAGTAAGTCCCCTAGACTCCCGGACCCTTTGAGCATTCATTTTCGGGAAGGTTATAGTGAGCAGGGGCAACCTGATGTTCCGCAGATGGAGGTGGATCATTTGCATGTACGCAAGGACACGCAGTGATGATGAAGGCTTAAAGGAAATGACTGTTACGGGTTGTCAGTTCATAAGAATATAAGCCACAGATGTGATGATCTGGAAATGTGCGAGAATATAGTAACTAGGCAATGAAGATGGAGTTGAAGAGCGAATCTTGGATACATCATCTGAAAGTCAGTGGAATATTAATATGAAAGGGTTGGCAAGATGAAAACTTACGAGAGAAGTCTTATCACAAGAGAAGAGGAAAGAAACGAAGATACAAAGCAACGACAACGTACCGAAAAAGAAGTTGTGATTTTTTCTTTTCTCCATGGCTTTACTAATTGCAACGTTAAATGTCAATGGCTTAAACGATGTAAATAAACAGATGAAGGTGGCATCATCATGGCGCAGTATAAGATAGACATTTTAATTGATACAAGAACATAACGCGAGAGACCTACGAGTCTTAAACTATTTAAGTAATTGTTGTAATATTGTATTGAACTTGACGGTTTGTTTAAAATTAAAAGGAGGGTCTATGTTCTGTATTTCTAGAAAGAAGGATATAGTGGTTTTGTCAACAGACAGAGATTGTAACGGGCGGATACTGGGTATTAGGGTAAGATTTAATGGTTGCATTATCCCGATTGTAAATGTATATGCCCCTACAGGTTCAGGGAGGATAGAGTAGAGAGAGAGGAGTTTTTTGGGAATGACCTCACCTTTTTTCTGAGACACAACCTTGATTCCCTGGCATTAGGTGGTGATTTCAAGTGTGTGACATGTCTCAGGGACTGTATCAATGATAATAGATATTTGGTGTCCAAAGCTCTTGGTACTCTGGTTCATAATTTAGCGTTAAAGGATAATTATCATTTTTATAGAGGTATCCCGGAATATACGCATGTTAAAGAAAATTATGGGTCTCGTATAGATAGAATCTACACCGTTAATTTGTTCCGTCACAATACGAGAGCACAAACAATCCCTTTTAGTTTTTTCAGATCACAATATGGTCCTCTTGAGTATAAAGGTTATTGACTTAAAACCTCAACAGGATTATTGGAAATTAAATGTAAACATTTTGGATTTGGATAATATAGAAGAGCAATTTCAAGACTTGTGGAAACGGTTACAATCTTATAAATGTAAGTTTTCCTGATATGTTGGAATGGTGGGATTAGCAAAGTTACGATGCAAAGATTTTTTTGTTAAATTATCCAAGAAGATTTCACAGGAAAAATATGGTTTACTGAACCTATTACATGGAGGTTACAACAATTATATGAACGGGGGATAAGTACGACATGATCCAAACACTGAAAAAAAGAATTTGTGATTACAGAATGAGTTTTTGGAGGGTATGAAGGTTAGGATAAAAACTGATGAGATGCTGAAAGGTGAAAGAGTTTCTTCTATCTGCTTGGCAAAGAGAAAAACTGCTTGGCAAAAGAGAAAACTAAAGAATTAATAATTGTTTTACTAAACTTTAAAAGGAAAGACGGCGCGACTGTTGAGGGACGAATGCGATTTCTGTGCGAATTAGGGAATATTTTGGGAACATGTTTCGTTGTTTGGTTGAAGGTGACCGACAGCATATGAGCTTTTTTCTCGAGAAGCGTGGACCAGTGCTGAATGGTCAAAGCCTACAAGCTTTATCTACAGAGATCAGTCAAAGGTGGTGTGGAATGCTATGAAAAAATGTGTAATGGGAAAACTCCTGGGTACGATGGTCTCCCTATTGAATTTTACAAGAAATTTTGGATGGAATATATAAAACAGGATTTTATAACTGTATTAAATTATGTATGTGATGTAAAGCGAATGTCCAAGAGTCAGTGTGTAGGTGTAATCAAACTACATGCGAAAAAAGGTGACCTTGCGAAAAAAGGTGACCCATACATAACGTTGTTAAATACTGATTATAAGATTTTTGCTAAGGTTTTAAAAAACAGGTTTGAGTCTATATTAGACGACATAATTTCCCCTGTGCAGTCAAAGGGAGATCCATCGTTCAGTGTAACAGTACCATACGAGACATGATGTTTTATTCAAATGAAAATAAAGTAGATTGCTGGCAACTTGAGTCTCGATTGGTCAAAAGCCTTTGATAGAGTGTCCTCGAAAAATTTACTACGTAATTGGAAAATTAATACAAAAGAGTAATTTCCTTATTTTTAATGAAACCTTCATAAAAATTATGAACTTGAATAAGATATAATAAAATGGTTTCATGTATTGCTGCTCAAATTAAAACCAATGCTGTTGTTGCTGCTGTCGAAGATGATCGCCACTTAATGGAGGTCAAAGCGATGGTCAAGCATCTCCAACTTTCAATTTACCATTCTCAAGAACCCATAGATAAATATAAATACCAAATATCAGTTACACTTCAAAAGGTAATTTAATCTATCGAAATCACTAATGAATTATTTAAACAGGAATGCCATTCAAATATATGTATTGTATCAATAATGGATTTCACTTAACACTATCAAATAATAATTACCTAAAGGCAATGGTCCACTTTGCGTATTATGTATAATACTTGTATACAACAAGCCAAATTTACAGTAAGGCCGAACGAATAACCACCTAAGTAGTAAAAACAACGAATGTAAATAAACGACTAATTAACATAAAAGTGGCAAATGAGAAGATACCAAAAATATGATACAACACTAAATTATCTAACCAGCACAAAGTAACTGAAGATAAATAAATCCCTTAAACTATGACTGGGAAATTATAATATGGCAATCCCATAAAAAATAAATGTATATAAATATTATCCACGGGTATATTTATTTGTGGGGGCTAAAAATCAAAGCAGGACTTTCATTATTAAATGAACTATGGATATAAATCATAAAATTTAAATGACCTTTAAAAAATGATGACGTACAGTTGGCACACATAATAATAAACACATTCCCAGCCACAAGGGCTGGATGTGATCTGGTAACACTGGAACGAGTCTCCAGACGCAGGATGAACCCGCCCCTCCACCGTGGCCACCGCCCTCCACACGTCTTCCCCAAACATTTTTCCCTCCACCCTTCACTCCCACCCTTTCAAGCACGTTTATAACTTCTGCTCCTCTCTCCAATTTCTCTTTAAGGAAAATAATATAACTTAGTCTATTCTATAGGTTTATTTCTCATCATGTGGAGGC
>NC_087219.1:3220295-3235778 GCF_015104395.2 Macrobrachium nipponense | reverse complement strand
CGAATATGACTATGGGTGTGGCACAAAGCTCCTCATTATATAGGGAAGGAAGTGCATACAGAGACAGGAATTGGCTGATAAATTTCATTAGTAATTAATCTTGTAAGATATTGAAATATGAAATGATGAATAGGTTACATATAAAAAGAAAAAATATGAGAGATGAAGCGAGCGAAAGAAAGTTGAGCAGCTGTAAAAGGCCTCAAACTGCTCCCATTTCAGGATACAAAGAGATAGAGATGAGAGAGAGAGAGAGAGAGAGATCCAAACGAGTCTTCCAGTAGAACAAAACGAGACTATAATCAGCACGGATGTAATAAATATTAGCATTCTTCAGTAAGTAGTATCCCCAAAGTCAGTCAGCCTAGTGATCACCTTTCAGAGAACGTCGTTTAAGTTTTCTCTTTGCCTCAATCGTGCTACTACTCTTCTAGGGTCTGACAAAATCATGCTTTCGGCTTGATAGATGAAAGTGGGGTACTGAACCTCCCAGTTATATGAATTAACACTGGTATAAAGTAAAAGGCAATTTACTCCAACTGCAGACATGACCCAAATCCCTTTGAGATACCAAGGTGGAAAAACTCTACTTTTTACGTTCTGTAAATGGTTGAGATTAAGTAAGACTATATGGTTTAATTTACTGCGTGTAATTCAAAGTCCAGTAAGTCTGCTAAAGACTTCAAAGTAATGTAAAGACGGAGTTCAAAGTTTTGTCGAATTTATTGCGTTCATATCAAAGTCCATTAAGGCTCCGTCAGACTGCGAAGTAATGTGAAGTCAGACTTGAAAGTTTGACATTGATGTCGAACAATGCATGCTTACAAAGTTGGCGGAAGCAGAAGTTAATCACTCATCTTAAGTCACAATGAAAGCAAACGTTTCAGAAGCCAATATGAAAAGCAAATATTTTCTTTTTTTTTCCTCCTGGTTACCTCTCACCTCACTTTCATCAACTTTCACAGCTTTCATCTTCATCACCA
Organism: Macrobrachium nipponense; assembly: GCF_015104395.2. Taxonomy (NCBI): domain Eukaryota; kingdom Metazoa; phylum Arthropoda; class Malacostraca; order Decapoda; family Palaemonidae; genus Macrobrachium; species Macrobrachium nipponense. The sequence continues at coordinate 3,234,795 of NC_087219.1, read as the reverse complement.
TCTACGATCCAAACATCCATCTCTGATAACTAGTTCATTATTATCTCCAAATCTAATATTATTACCTCTGGCAGTTTAACCTCAGAGAAGACAAAAAGCAAAAGTGTTCATGAAAGACTGAGACGTCCAAGAGAATTCAATGATGAAACGTCAGCTGGAGTATGATTGAGAGTCACCTTGTAGTACTCTCTCTCTCTCTTTCTCTCTCTCTCTCTCTCTTCTCTCTCTCTCTCTCTCTCTCTCTCTATCTACCTATCTATCTATCTCTCTCTCTCTCTCTACTTGTGCGTATGTGAATATCCTGATGTAAAGGCAAAGTAGATACGTTAACTATAGATTCAATCACGGATTTTTACTAAAATATTAATAAGCTGAGCATCGTCCTCACATATGCCTATTCTATATATACTATTCGGGCTTGTAAAATGCTTTTCATAATTTACATTAATTTATATGGGTAATATGTCAAAAATGAAATGCTTACCATTTTTTTCACAAAGTTTCTTGCATACAAACGTATTACTTACAGTGTCGGATTTGGAAGTGTTATCTAATAATTATATATAAGAAACAATCATTTTAGTTTTTATAGCCAAAAGATGACCACAGGGATAAGGAAAACAGTAATATTTCAAACCTATTTTGGTGCTGATCTTTAATATATTATATTTCTACTTAGTAGTAAACATTATACTTGTGTTGGTGATCCTTATATTGCTTACTCGACTGTCTTACTTTCTAGAAGTTCAGCCTATGTGCAAACTTTGTCAACAATGAGGTGAAGGCTCTCACCTCCTCCCGAAGATCCAATTAAGAAAGTATTTCTCGTTTGCTGTGAGACACCGCGGAGAGAGGAGACACTTATATAAGTAATTACGAGTGGAAATTAACAGGGATAAAGAGATGAAGTGGCAGGACACCGAAAGCGTTTGACTACAATTATCATCACTTATAATACTTTTTTTGACGTGGTGATTTTTGTAGCAGTGAAATCTTTGACGACAGCTGTTTTCTCGTGAGATTCATCAGTATATCTAGTGTAAGTAAATCATTGTTTTCCTTTAGTATTAGTTAGATTTCTAGTACGGTAATCAATTCCCTACGAGTGCTTATCGTCCAGAGCTTAGATATATAATGTATGAATGCACGTATGCGAGTGCGCGCATGGGGGTAGTAGCAGATGTAGCTATCTGTGTGAATGGCCTAAAATACAAGCAATAAATTTTTAAATTAAGTTTGACACGACTCTTACCGGCCCTACCGGATTAATCTTCATCTTTTCAAAATCTCTGTGATATGACTTCCAAAGGAGAGACACAACTGCTAAATGTTGATATCATTTGTGATGATCATTCGTAAACCTCGACGGAAGGGCCACTAATCATTTGAATTCAACCTCACGATCGCCAGCCACCCAGCAACAAATGATAGGACGTTTCCAAGTGCCACCCAGAATGTGCTCAGCTCATTTCTTACCCAGTGACCTACAGGCTGCACATCAAAGGCGGTTTCCTTCAAATCTCTGAACGCTCTGCAAGCGACAAGATTGTTAATTAACCTTGAAGGCACAGATGTGATTGGAATCAGTTTCTCAAGAGTGGATCGAATGCATTCGATATTTACCCGGCAGCCTGAAGGATATTTCGGCTCATTATGTTTCCAAATATAGCTACCTAATATCTCAGGTAAAAGCTATCAAATAATAAGTGAGTGCTGCTCTTTCAACATTTTTTTTATTGCTTTCTTGTGTAAGTTGTTTTCTTAAAATTGTCTAGTAATCTTGAAATGACTTTGGAATAAATGTTGAAAGTCTTGGTATCTTATTCATTCATTTTCATGCGAGGATCTTCTTAATACTCGTCGATCCAAAGAAACTATTGTTGGAAATGCAAGACATAATGTCTACAGCTCATTTTGACGAGAGACGTCCGCCCCTGAAATAGCCACAATGCCCTGTTAACTTCTCGAATCCTGGACAAATGCGGAAGACTGAAGATTCACGCCCGCATTCGCAAGCAACGGTGAAGGAAATTGACGTGTCAGGCACTTGGTAGACTAGCCGTTTAACTGGGTGAAACATTTATTGTGGGCGGTATACGAAACGAAGAGACCCAGGAGGCTTTCAAGGCTTTACAAAGGCAATGCGGTTCTTACCTCACAGTCTTCAGAATTGCATCAGTGGATCAGTGCAAACGAGCGAGTCGCTCTGGAAGGTGTTGGAACTTCCCCGAAATTTTTTTTTTTTTTTTTTCCCGCTACATAAAGGTTTTCTCTACAAATGAGAATAGAGCAGGAGAGCACTGAGAGCAGCACAAATAGGAAGAAGACCGCTGGGAAGGCCAAGAACGAGGTGAATAGACATAATTGGTTATCAGAGCAAATATAAAAATCGATAACGAAAAACTTGCCTTCGGCGGTAAGTGTCACTTGACTGAGAGGAGAGAGAGAGAGGAGGAGAGAGAGAGAGAGAGAGAGAGAGAGAGAGAGAGAGAGAGATTATGATTAAAAATGTATTAAATGCTGGTAATGTTATCTAATATGTATATATATATATATATTATATATATATAATATAGTATATATATATATATATATATATATAATATATATATATAATATAATATATTTATGCATAGGGTAGGTTTTTATATGTCAGCATTTATACAGGAGCATGAAACTTCTCTAGACGACTAATATCTGTTCTGAGAAAATTTTGCAGAATCTCACTTCAGGAGACCGAAAAGGGGATGTACTGACAGTTTTTGATACGCTGAACTAACATTCATCGAAATGGAAATAATCAGCGCTCGGTGGTCGTCCCTCTCCGCTCGAAACATGGCTGTTGGGCGTGACTGGGAGTGCGGAAACGACGTGACCAGGCCACGGAGGACACTTGAATGTTAGGTCATGTGTGACGCAATGGAATCATCTTCTTACCAAATTTGTTGTGTCAGCAACGTCATATTGAAGGGGTGTGTCTTATCACAGAATTCACGCATTTGTCTATAGCATCATAAAATTATAGTTCACTGCCACTTTAGAAATCCCTTCTTTTGGAGGTGTGGGAGAAACTGTAACAGACTGTGAGGATGGCCATAGAAAAGTAAGACACTGATTTTTTTTTTTTTTTTTTTTTGTGTCCGTGTTACTATTTGGCAGTCTCTATGAGATGTACCGATGCAGTGAACTGTTTCTTGACTTTGAGTATTTTATTATTTTTTTTATTATGGATTTTTCTTTTTCTTTTGTTTTACATTTCACACGTTTGTTACATTCTAATGGTGGCCGTGTCTTCTTTCGGACGGGAACATTTTGATTAGGTCTCATGAAATTGTTTATTTGGATTTGGTTCAGTTTCCCCCGTGTTGCTGGAGAACATTCCATTCTCTCTATAAGGTCTCTGGATTTGGCATAGCCCGCCAGTTGTTGGCACTTTTTCTGATGGGGTAACTTTTTCAGTTGGGGTACCAGAAGCGGATTCAACCTTTGCATCTGGCAGTTTTTCCAGGAGAGTAGAAACTGATAGAGAGCCTGGTATCGCTTGCAGTGGCCCTATTGCCAAAGTTAATAGCGATAGGAAATTTGAGGATTAGATACTGCGGTTCATTTGTTTTAGTTGCAATAGGATAAGGCATATCAAGAGGTTGTGTAGAATCAAATACTGTAGTGGTGGTAAAAGTTCTGATCCACTTTGGCGGCCTTGTCCATCTCTTTTACGGAATAGTGTTCGACCTGCCATTTCTGAGTTTTGATCACATCAAATGGCGTGGATGTGAGGCCCATAAAGGGGATTATTCGAGGGGAGGCCGAGCAGTCAAAGACCTAAGGGTAAATTGGTCATGTCACGTTGCGCTTTTGGAGGATGAAAATGAGCTGAAACCTTTGCTGGAAGCAGCTGTGTTTGATTCATTTGTTTTAATATTCATCGATACATGGGGGTCGCTTAATATATATATATATATATATATATATATATATATATATATATGTATATATATATGTATATATATATATATATATATATATATATATATATATACTATATATATATACTTACTTAATTACTTTAAGGTTCTTTGCAGCGTCCCTTCGACCCCTAGCTGCAACCACTTTCATTCCTTTTACTATACCTCTGTTCATATTCTCTTTCTTCCATCTTACTGTCCACCCTTTCCTCACAATTGTTTCATTGTGCAACTGCTTTGAGGTTTTCCTCCTGTTACACTTTTCAAACCCTTTACTGGTTTGAATTTCCGTTTCAGCGCTGAATGGCCTTAGTTGCCCCAGTGCTTGGCGTAATGCCAAATATCTATATAAATCAAAATAAAAATTAAGGATAAGAGAAAATGTCCAATTTTTAGAAAATATATATATATATATATATATATAATATATATATAGATATAATATATATATATATATATATATATATACATATATATATATATATATATATATATATATATATATATATTAATAATATATATATATTATCACTTTTATGCTAAATAAGGCCGTTCTGTGATTATAAGAAAGTTAACTATGGGGTGTACTTAAAAAAATATAATGTCTATAACCACATCTTACTCCATATTTTGTCAGAATCGCCACAAACAAATTTGCCATGTGAAGTACCTGGCCATTCAGTTTCTTAAAAAAATCTGGCTATACATGAATCTGGTTGTACGAGACCTGTTTGTGATAGTAATAGATAAACAGATGAAAAAATTAATCCATTACAAAATACAAGAACTGCTTTAGGGTAGTAATGCACTACATCTTCTCTTGAACAGCTGAGGAGGCTCCATTTGATAAAGATGAAGGTAACGGTACTTGCATCAGAAGATGATGAATATGAACCGAACCCTTAATTTCTACCGCATGTGGAATGATATTGACCCTGGAATGTTTCCTTCTTTTAGTGGGAAATTACAATGGAAAAAAAAGCAAACACACACATTTGCATTTCGAAATCCTCCAATTAACTTGAGGTCTTTCGATACCTGCTGGAGACTTGATATTCCATGAATGTTTTGCGCAGAGCAATTGCAAAATCATTTGACGTGCCAGTCACTGAGGAGACAAAATCTATGAAGTAACATCTCGTTTTTAAATAGACCCACGGAGCTCGAGGCATAACAAGTAATGCGGTCAGTCAGTCAGTCAGTCTTCTGAGGGACGCCAGTGGATCAGTGCAAAAGAGTAACCTTCTTTGCAAGTCTTAGAACTTTCGAGTTTGTTTGCTTCAACAAGGTATGCTAACAAATAAAATAGTGTTTGCGCTGTGTATTTGTCGGGGTCATCAGGGCAAAATATAGAAATCAGTAACGTAAAACTTGCAAGAGAAGGGGCTTACTATAAGTACTCTGAAATTTCCAATCACGATGAAGTCTTTTAATTCCTCACCTGACGGATAGGTTCTCCTTTCTCTACTGGCGTATAAAGGGCTTCATTTTTTTTCAAAAATTTGACTACAGAGAGCCAAAATAGTATTTCAGTTTCCAACGAAACAAAATCTTGAAGAAACTGTGTTTATCAGGGAGGAGGACCAAAGCACCTATCATGAACCACGAAGAAGAAGTCGGTTCTCAGCTTCGTCAAGTTCTGGAAAAGGAAGAGTTGCTGGCCCTTGCTGCCAGAATAAAGGACAACTACCCCTACTGCATAGAGGTATGAAGTAGACCCTTTTCTGATGTTTTGACATTTTCTGCTAATGAATTAAGGTTCTCAATCAGCTGAAATGTAGGTCTGTCAATCATTTCCCCAATTTGTTGTTTTTGATTTGGCTTTTTGATCACAAGTTTGGTCGTTATCCTAATTTGAACAGTTTCTTGTAGCTTCTGATCATAAGCACTCTTCTCGTGTTTAAATATTCTTTCTGAAGTTAATAATATAGCAAATTTCACCCACTCCTTTTGACAACATTATATCATTACTAATCAGAAGTTGAACCCTATTTATAGTTCCACGTTGGCCGAGTGCATTTCGCGCTCGGCTACTATTCCGGTGGTCCGAAGTTCGATTCTCGGCTCGGCCAACGCGGAACTAGAGGAATTTATTTCGGGTGATAGAAATTAATTTCTCGATACGATGTGGTTCGGTATCCCACAATTAAGCTGTAGCCCCGTTGCTGGGTAACCAATTGGTTCCTAGTCACGTAAAAATATACTTAACTCTGAACCCTATTCATGTGGAACACGCCCAAGGAGCCATTAACTTAAAATTCAAACTCCCAAAGAATATAGCGTTAATTAGAAAGAAGAAACAGAAGGTAATGGGAAATGGAGGAAGAAGAGATCGCCTATAAAAATATAAACAATAAATTAACGAAATGATAAATAAATAGATAAAATGTTAGTACATTATTAAAATACAAGGAAATTTGTGCATTGGTGGTAATGCATAACGACTTCGCTTCAACTTTTGAAGTTCCAATTAGCTGATAATACGAATAAACATTTATGCAATGTAGTTCGCCACTTAGAATGCCAAGTTATCAGTATCAGTAAGAATGAATATTACTATAATAAAACTCTTCTTATAAAAGTATTCACCGGCAGATGTACAACACTTTGCTACTGACCGCCAGGGGACTGAACGCTTCCTTCCAGTACGAGATCTATGTGCCCAGGAATCACCAGGACTCTCATATCGTCATTTGGAGGTCATTGGTTGAAGTAAGAGGAAATATCTGTTATCATAATAGATTGCCATTGAGGACTGAGTTGCTAGCGGAGAAAGAAATTGCATGGGTGTAAATATGTGACTACTTAAACTCACACATGAAACTTTGCAGTAATGCTCAGCCGAGGTCTTTTTAGAAACCTATAATTGATCAAGTTGTTGCTTTCATCTTTGTTGTCTTCCAAGAAAAGAGATAATTGCATAATGAGAGCATTTAACGACAGTCTCTTAAAATATATCCAAGATCCTTATGAGACGGTCGTGTCACATGAGGACTTAAAGTGAACTGTACGATAAATGATGTCTATATGAATGTTCCTCACATACACCGAGAGGTGTTTTATGCTCACAAACACTAAGACACAGATGTCGTTTAACATCAGATCCACTTTAATCTCAGAATAAACACAAAGAAGGGAATTGATAAGTGGTCAGTCCACTTGTGACGGATCACTTGTCAGTTATAAAGTCCCCTTCGGTGTTCATTCCGTGCCGAAATTGAGAGAATTTTATATTAAATGACATTTGTAGGTTAATGTTCACTACATGTTTGTGACACTATATCTAGCCTGAAAATTGATTAGAAATGGATAAGGAAATTTTTCTTACGAAGGTTTTGAACATAAGCAAACTGGGTAGAAGACCGAGGTCAGAGTGTAGATAGCCGGAGCTAGCTTTAGTCTACTTATCATTTTGGGTTCTAGTTTAACCTAAGACAGAAATTCTTTTACATCAGCATTGCTTCAAATGCTATACAGAATTTGGCGAATATTACCAATAAGCTACATATATGACAAGTTCTTTGGTCACTTGTCCTTATCTATCTATATACATTTTTCTTTTTCTTTTTTTTTTTTAGTGGAAGAACATGAGCATATATTGCAGAGAGGAAGAGGTTCCTCTGCTCATCAAAGTAATGAAGGGCAGACATTTCCTGGATATAGTTAAAGAACTACCAGTAAATATGTTTTTCATATCAAACTACCAAGTAGATGTAGTACTTGATACACTTCAAGAAATCCTTGAGAGGCGCCTCCAAAAAACCCAGGATTCATGTTACGCCTATGAAACTCGACAAGAAAGTCCTCTGAGGTAAGACCTTCTTGGGATGAGCCTCCCTTTTCATCTTTGCTATTTCAAAGTAGTTTAACAAGACAGTAGAATCACATTTCTAGGTTGTACAATTCCGTTTCTAGTGAGCCGTGCAAAGTTATAATTACAATTAGAGAAATTGGGCAGATAATGTTAAATTCCATATTTGTAGAATTAATCAAATATTCAAAATGATAAGTTATAGCACCTGGGGTGATGGAATGTTGCAACGAACTTTTAGTGTCATATGAGGATTCAGTTCACCAGTTAATGTACACTGTAAACTTACCACCCATAGGGCCTAACAAATAGTATTTTTATGACGACCCTTACTCACCTCAGTAACGACAAAAGAAGAAATTTTGTGGAGACAGAAAAAGATTTATAATGTGTATATGAAGTCCGTTCAACTCTCGCAGCTGACACTTACAAAAAAAGTAGAGACATTGCATAAGTGAGAATAGACAAAATCTTTTTCCTGCGACAGAAGGTAATTAGGGCGAATGTAATTTATCACAACTGAAGAACTTATTGAAAGACGAATGTAAACTGGTATCTTGAAAGTTGTGATATTTTCATCAGATGAGAAGTGGGTGGGGATAATTAGTAAGATAAGTAGATGACTAGAAATGAAATAAGATGAAACCGGTAGAAAGTAATAAAAACAGTGATCAAGGACATAGGAAAAAGACTTCGATTGAAATTCGGACAGATATATTACAGGCTAGAAGGTGAAGAGCTCCCCTTTCATATCCAACCCAGAAAGAAGAATAGAATCAAAGTAATTTATGACGTCCCCACAGAGGAATTTGAGTTTGAAATGCTCCCTCGGCCCCTTGCTGCACCCACATTTTAGCCTTTTACCTTACCTCCCTTTCTGCTCCCTTATTCGGGGTTACTGTCCAACACAACACCCCTTTACTTCTTTGGACAGCTGTGGGTTTTCTACCTTTAGACATCTGTATTTCTTCCCATTTATTTTCTGGATTTCTTTATCTTTTTGTCCAGACACTCCAGTCCCTTCTTTCATTGTCCTTAATGTATAGCTTGACGACCTAAATTTTATAAAAGAATTAGTCAAGTTTCATTCTGTTTACAAGTAAATGATTGAGAACTTGTAGTGAAGTAGTCACTGTATTCTGTAATAATGATAATAAAAAAACAGAGCCAAGAGAGAAGGGCCCCCATAAGATTTAGGCACTGAACACTGAAACATTCCTCTCTCTCATCTTTCCCCATTTTTGTAAAGTCTTAGTGGTCTTGTCTTTTTTCTGAAACCAACAGGTGTCCAGCCGGCATGAAGGTCCAGAGACTGGGGAGGGCAGGCATCCAAAAAATGCTGGAAAGTAACGAATACTGGAAGAATGCTTCTCTAGACCTTTTTTGCAGCTTGGCAGAAAACTTGCCAATGCTGGGAATTTACTTAGACCCAGATGTTGTGGAGGAGAAGGTCATTGATTTAAATGACATCAGTTTTGCAGTAGACGAAGCAACACCATTCGGTCAGGTCGGCTGTAGCCCTGATGGTGCTGTGGGCTTGCTGTGGATTGATGTCAATTACAGAAAGCGTGGGCTGGGAAGTCTCCTCACTGAGTTGATGGGTCGACTCCAGATGTCTGAGGGGTTTTTTCCTCATTCCATTGTGGTCTACTATAATGATGCCTCTGCTAGAATGTTCGAGAAGCTGCCAGGCTGGAGGAAAACCCACTGTGCCAACTGGATATTCCCTGCTCAGTGAGGGGTCCTTTTGTGAATCCAAATCCATTGCAAGGCTGGTCTTGTAATTCAGTCCTTATTTTCACTTGGGAATCATGCCTTGATTTGATTTTAAGCCTACTATTGTAATTTAAGGTGATATCAGATGGTGCTAGGACTTAATATATCGACTCTATACCATAAAAACAAAAATATTAAACACTTAATACTTAGTCACTTTTAAATTAAATAAGTGGTGAATGATCAGCTTTCATCTGTATTTCCTGGACTTCTGTCAATTTCCTCCCTCTCACTTTCTGTTTTCATTCCTAAACATTTGGTTTGTTGAAAACAAGGCTCGTGGTCATCATCAAACGAAACATTTTGACAGTCATTTCCTCTTCTCATCAAGTCCTCTTTTCATCGTTCATCTCTCTTTTTTTTTCATCTTTATCTTCTCATCTTTCATTTTTCATCTTCTCTCCATTCATCTTTCATCATTTCATGTTTTCTTTATTCATTTTTCATCATTACATCTTTCAACTTTTCAGCTTTCATCTTTTCATCCTCCATCTCCTTATCTTTCACTTTAATAGAGGCAGCGGAGCGTCGCTGTCAGCAGAGTTACTCCCGAGCGAGCTGAAACAAAGGCTTCGCAGTTGATAGATTTGGAAGGATTTAATGACCTTAAGGGCGAGTGGTCCCTCAGGGAGAGTCTTTGTTCCCACGGTGGTTTCATTTCATTTTGTCCATATTGACAGCAGTGCTTTTGTTTTCGGTCGTGTAGAAATGTAACTTATCTTTTATACATACTATGATAGTTTGTCTCTTTTCAATGTTACTAATTTTATCTTACATAGTATAGGCCGTAGTTATGAATTTATTCTCGCAGAAAATGTAACATTTCATTTGTAATTACTAATATTATTTTCTCTTTTAAATGTTATTATTGTTCGAATTGTTTTTTAAGCTTCATTTTATGATATGGAATGCAAACGGTTTGTAAATAAAAAGGAGTAGTTATCTTGAGTAAAAATGACTATGCTGATGATAACAATGTGGGTATTGATGATGTTCCTTTGACGTGAAACACTCATAAGTGTTTAATAAGCTTGTCAATCCCATAATCATGCAAATGGAAATATTTGAACTTTTATCAGGACTTCTGTATTTTCTATATCTCATTTTGTAAAGGTATTCTTCTTTTCCTTATTTCATATATACAGCATGGCTTCTATCACTCAAACAGCAAGACGTCAGTTAACAGTTATTTGAGATTCATTGTTGGAACATCGGTGTCTATCAATGAGTCATTTTCCCTGACTGACCTTTGGACATTGCACCGTTATCCAGAGAGACCTGACATCAGCTATATACGAATCAAAGTATCTTCCTTTAATGTCTAAATATAGTTCCGTATTCGTTATTACCTGTCGTAGCTTTATCCAGTTTTCTTATAAATTCGCGTGAAAAAGCGCACCCGACTATAACTGACTCGTGTTCCACCTGACGATGTCATCAATATTAATCTTTGTCTAAAAGCTACAAATCTCCCTTCTTTCTTTGAGTCCTCAGGTGATGATATTTATGAACGGAGTCAACAGGATTACAAACCCAAGACGGTTAGAGGAAAATGTGATCAGCAATGAATGAGAGGGAATGAGGAAATAATGCTGATACACCTGAACTCAGGAGACGTCAGCAGAGAGCAGGAATGAAATTGCACATCGCTTAATTAAACATTTGGAGATCCGGAACTCCTCAATAGCACTTGAAGGCAAACTGCTCTGGTAGTAGCAAACGACTTGCTTATTAAGCAGCAGCCTGCTTGGTAAAGGAGAGAGAGAGAGAGAGAGAGAGAGAGAGAGAGAGAGAGAGAGAGAGAGAGAGAGAGAGAGAGAGTGCAACTTGACACACTCTTCAAAATCAGACCAGCAAAATCAAGCTTAATTTAAACACGATCGACTTTTCTGTAAACAGTATAATCAAGGCCACCGAGAATAGGTCTATCTTTCGGTCGTCTCGGTATAAGGCTTTATGAGTTACGACCCCGTGATGGCCCCACCTGTCCAACAGAGTTTGCCCGGACGCACGATCATAGCTAACTTTAGCCGTAAATATGACAAAAACTACTGGGGCAGAGGGCTGCTATTTGGTATGTTTGATAATTGGAGGGTGGATGATCACACGTCAACTTGCGTCCTCTAGCCTTAGGAGTTTTTAAGATCTGAGGGCGGACAGAAAATGCCCCGATGGGGAGACACAGCAATCTCCATACTTTGTTTTACAGAAACTAAAAGTCATTCTAACCCTTAAATAATCATGGAAAAAACAAAATTCCACAGTTGACGCTCGCTGTCATTTACCCTAATCACTCTGTCAAATAGTCGCATAGAAGGTGATTAATAGCCGGATATAATTTAGTGATGATGCTCTCGATGTTCACCGGGTCCTACAAATTTCATATCAGGATGAAATGAAATTAAGGCTTGTGATCCTCATTCACGAATAATCCACCAAATTTCATACAAACGCAAAGGGAAGTTCAAAGTGTGTGTGTGTGTGTGTGTGTGTGTGTATATATATATATATATATATATATATATATATATATATATATATATATATATATTATATATATATATATACATAATGATATCCGGAAATCCAAGCGCTTTCGTCTTGATCAAGAATACCAGATGGTTAATTGTCAAAAGGGTGAAAATTAAAAGGAGATAATCCAGGATTATCGGATATCACACAGCCACAAACTTAAACATAGATTTAACCCTAAAAGAATCCACAAAGTATCCGTATTGTCCAAATATGTAAAAAACTGGTTATTAATTGTTTTGTTGCTTATATTTATCTACAAGTTTTTCATTATGAAGGCATCAGGTTTAAATAAACCAGACTTAAATTTAAAATATTGCCATATTGACTTAATGAAACAAGATTCAATGATATTCCTTTTAATTGTGTCATTACATGGGATTAAGGCTCTTGCTTGACTCCAGTAATAGGATGATCTGAATCTCTCATATGTACGAATAATGCATTCGATATTTGCCAGTTCTCACAGAATATTTGTGCTGTTTGAGACGTTGTGAACGAGATTTAACGGTTTGCCCGTAATAGACTTCATTACACTTTTTGCAAGGAATTTCATTTATGCAGCCTAGAAGGTCTTTAGGAGAATTTTTTATTACTAAACTCTTTACATTAATATTACTGAAAACAACATTTATGTTAAAAAGCTTTAAAATTCTAGGAATTTCTAGAAACCTTTCATCATAAGGCAATTTTAGAATGTTATGCTTACTAAATTCAAAGTTGTCATTAGTTACATAAAATGTTTTTCAAGCTCTTTTCCATGCTACATCTACACAAGTCCTTGGGTATTTAAGTTTCAATGCAATATCATAAGTAGTTTTAATCTCGGCGTCAATAAATTGTGGGCTACAGACACATCAAGCCCTTAGGAACACCCCAGAAAAAAAACAGAGAATTTAATATTTTGATGGAGATTGGAGCAGTAATGAACAAAAGAGGCAATGTTAGTTGATTTCCAAAAGACTGAAAGGTGAAATTTTCTATCATTTCTATGGACTGTTACGTCAAAGAAAATTCAAATTACACTTTCTTTCTTCCTCTACAGTAAATTTTATGGAAGGGACTAAAATATTGAGATTATTAAGGCATTCCTGGAGATTTTCGTGAACTGGACAAATGCAGAAAATATCATCCACATATCTAAACCAAATAACCTTTTTGAGCAAAATTCTTGGTAAGAGTTTTGTCTAAAAAATTCCATGTAAATATTGCTAAGGACAAGAGATAAGGGATTACCCAAAACCATGCCAAACTTTTGTACAAAAAATTCCCCAATAAAACAAAATTTACTATCTTTGATACATAACCTTATGAGACTAATGAGGTTTGCTACAGTTAAGGGAATATCATGAAGTTTCTAATTCATCCTCCAAATATTCAAGTAAATCATCTACAGGCACCTGCTATTCTCTCTCTCTCTCTCTCTCTCTCTCTCTCTCTCTCTCTCTCTCTCTTCTCCTCTCTTACATTACAAAACTCTAAGGTTACCAAATATTATTCGCAAAATCAGAAGAAACACATAGTCTCTCTCTCTCTCTCTCTCTCTCTTCTATTTCTTCTTCTTCTTTCTTCTTCTTATTCTCTCCCTACCCTTCTCTAATACTGTATGTCAAGGACAGATCTGAACCTATCCAGGGCCCCATTTGAAGGAGTTGAACGACGTCAAGTAATGACAACAAAGAGTATTATTTTGGAAGCATCGCTCCCAAAATTAGCCTTGAATTAGCGTCTTCTCCCACTTTCCCAGGTAACAAAGCAAAGGGGTGCCAGAGGTATTCTTATTGGCTGAGAAGATGCTTAGAATTTTGCTATTGAGGCTAAAATGATTTTAAGGAGAGACATTACTAAAAATCATGACTTAGTTTGACACACATTATGATCTGTTTTAGCAAAAGATTATAAATTAAATCAAAAGGTCAAATGAAATAGAACATCTTTGAAACAAATATTCAAACAATACAGTCAAGCCACATTTTGGGCTCAAAAAAATAAGTATGCTTACCCATTCAACACATATTACACACACTTTAACCAAAAAAAACACTTCAACTTGGTAACTTCCATGTTGCTGGCCTTATTCAGGACTGGAGAGTGCTAGTTGTGGAAAATGAACTCTAGTATTTATTAATACTGTCAAGTTTTCTTTTTTTTTTTAACATACTTTTTTTTTTCTTTTTTTCCCAAATCAGTAATTCCTCTTTACTCTATGATGCACAAAAAAGGTACTACTTTTCTTGGCAAATTGATGTTTAAATATATTTATGATTAAAAAAAAAAAAAAAAAAAATAAGTTATTTGTTTTCTTATGATTCGGATATATATTGATAATTTTTTATAGTTTACATATATTATTACGTATATAAAGAGAGAGAGAGAGATTGATAAAAAAAAGTGAGCGAGAAGAGAGAGAAATGGG
>NC_087219.1:3192795-3215295 GCF_015104395.2 Macrobrachium nipponense | reverse complement strand
CAATACTAGACAACACAATGATCCTCCCTTAAGAGATACCTGCGGGCCTCCTCTCTCTCTCTCTCTCTCTTTCTCAATTTATTCTTCTTCTTCTTCTCTCCCTACCCATCTCTAATGCTGTAGGTATGTCAAGAACAGATCTGAGCCTATCCAGGGTCCCACTTGAAGGAGTTGAACACCGTCAAGTAGCGGCAACAAAGAGTAATTAGTTTGGAGGCGTCGCTCCCAAAATTAGCCTTTGAATTAGCGTCTTCTCCCTTTCCCTTTAACAAAGCAAAGGGGTGCCAGAGGTATTCTTATTGCTTAAGAAGATGCTTAGACTTTTGCTATTGAGGCTAACATGATTTTAAGGAGAGACTTCACTAAAATTCATGACGTAGTTTGACACACATGTTCTCTTGACAAAGTTCCGATTTTATCATTTTCATAAGGGTGCTATGTAAAACGCTCTATACTATAAATATAAGTAGGTGAATGTATTAACTTGAACGATGAAAACACTTTTCTAAATAAATCTACGTTAATGTCTATATATATATATATATATATATATATATATATATATATATATATATATATATATATATATATATATATATATAATAAAAAAGAGTATGGCCAGCAGAAACTTCAGCATTTTTTCGTTTAAAAAACTTTATTTTCTTCGAACGCCTACGTTTCGGGATACAATCCATCTCAGGGCTAAAAAACAAGGAAAAAAATTAAAATTCTATACATTAAATCAGACTAAAATGGGGCACAGTAATAAATTATGCTATTCAAAAAAAAATATTATATAGATTAATTAACAATATATCAGTGAATTCGAATTTTATATAAAAGGATGACGGTAACTAATTGAATAAAGAGATCGACAGTAAAAAGCAAAGCTACTAAGTACAATGACACTTCAAAATAAATAAACAAGCAAAAACACTTCAAAAACACACAAACACACGTGAACAACTAAGAAAATTTACGTTATTTACTAAAAACAGGAGAAAAACATTGAATCGTAACAGGCAAAAAATTTCTGTTTATGATTACAAAAGGAGAAAATTAAAGACAAAAAAAAAAATATATATATATATATATATATATATATATATATATATATTATATATATATATATATATATATATATATATATATATATATATATAAAGGCGGACACAAAGCAAAAAATAGCGAAACGAGAACTCACCGGTACAGAAGTATAGATAAGACTGAATTATTATTTATTTTGACTAAAGGGAGAGACAAATACAAAGGCGAGAAGGTAGAAAGGGCGAATGGTCTATTAAGTAATGTTCAGTTGTACAGCAGTTGAATGGTTGTTGAAGGGTTGGTGACAATTGTTTAATGAAGAGGGACTCGAGAATGGGTAATGACCGGTTATCTATTGCTGGGATAAGATTTAAATCATTGTACTGAATGTTATGTTTACATTTTATGCATGGTTTGCGTATGCAGAAAATTCTTTCTTAGATAAAGTTATTCCTGTTCGGTGACTGACACCCGATGGCAGTCGATGCGAACCTTCAACAGCCGACTCGAATTACCGACATAGGTTCCCAAATTACATTTGGGTTGACAAGTAAACAAATATACCGTTGAAGATCGCATCAACTGCGGTAGGGTGTCCTTGAACTTGAAAAAGACTTCTGATTTTTAAGGGGTTTTTGAAGATAAAATTAAATTTAACATATGGGTACATATTGCTGAGTACGGACGGTGAGCTCTCGCTTTACAAGTTTATATGTGAACAAAAAGGCAAGATATACAGTTCTTTTTTAGGTACATTAAAAGTGGGTGCTTTCGGTTTAACAATGTCATTTAAAAACTCTCTCAGATTTTCTCAAATAGGTGGGATGGATAGCAATTTCTGTTAAAATAGTTTTGCAAGAAAAAAAACTACTCCTCATGGAATTTGACCCAGTTGCATGACACATTATAAGCTCTACACAATAATGTCTTGCATGCATTAAGTTTAAAAACCAACGGACAAAAGCTAAAGAAATTTGTTCCTAAACCAGTAAAAGTCTTCTTTCTAAAAACACCAGTTAGAAATTTACATTACATCGTGAAATTGTTATATCTAAAAATGGCAGTTCGTTATTCGATTCTAGGTCCATAGTAAAAGTTAATGTTCGGATGAAATGAGTTAATGAAATTAAGGAACAAATGTGCATGATCTTTATCTTTAAAAAGTACAAAACGTATCGTCTACGTATCTTTTATAAAAAAACGGGTTTAAAAGATGAAGGACAACTGGTCAAGAAATAGTTTTTTCCAAGTGACACATAAAAATATTGGCAAATGTGGGACCTAAAGGAGAGCCCATTGCCATGCCATCAGTTTGTTTGTAAATTTTCCGTTAAAATGAAAATAGTTTATCCATCACAGCCAGTTCCAAAAGTTTCCTAAAAGAGTCAGTATCAAAACTTCAAAAACACTATCTCAGTAGGGAATAAAGCACTAATTATTTATATCTATGGTTTCGTTGAGAGGTACATGGTGAACAGTGAGGATACATCGTAACTAACCATAAAATGACCAGGGTGTTGCTGTAAAATCTCGGGAATAAATTGGGAGGAAATTCAGTAATGTATGTTCATTGCTTGTTAACCGTTGAGTAGGGGGACTAGAAATATGGCTAAGGCAAAATTTGGTGAGTTATAGGCAGCTAATATTGGACGTAAAGGAACATTTCTTTATGGATTTTAGGTAACCCACCCATACAAGGAACTGAAAGAAGAGCCAGTACTATAAAGAGACCGATATGTCTGATCATTCAAAACATTATTGTCAAAAAGTTGTTTAAGGCTGCGATTTAATCTTGTCCTCGGTCTTGAATATTAGACTAAATTCTGGAGGTCCAACCTCCCTAAATTTTGTAGTGTCGGAAAGGACATTGTTCATCTTGTTGATATATGCAATCCCTATCCAGTAGGACAATGCCTTTACCCTTATCGGGGGGACATACATAATGTCTTCTCTCTGGGACAGCGACTTGAGAATTTGAAAGTCATTACTTTTAAAAAATGGAAACCATGAAGGAGCCCTATATGATTTATAAGATTTATGAGCAACACCCTGAATGAACTGACGAGCCTTCTCTAAGTTGGTGTGGGAAGGTAGTTGGCGAATGGTATCGAAAAATATTCAAAGGGCAAAAAGAATTTTGAAAAATTTGTCTAAAATTGGAAGGCAAAAGTCCAAGCCAAAGGAAAGAAGGAACTCTTCCCTTTTCTGAGAGGGAGTAACTAGAGAAATTGAAAACAACATCCTTTGGTGCTATAAATTTCGGTTGCTTAAGTCCCAATTTTAGAAGCTTACGCTTATGAACAGATTCAGTGTCAGTTATAAAACAGTACTTACATTTTTGTTTAATAAACTTTTCATTAATAACCTATCAAGTAAGGTCAGAGAATTGAAAAAATTGTTAGACAACAGGGATACAGTGGACTGTAGTCTTCTAATAGCTCCGGTCTTAAAAGCAATTCTCCATATTCAAAAGAGTTTCGGTGGAAGTTCTATAAAAGTCATGTTATATAAAGAGGATCTGTAGAGCTTGAATGACAAAATTTGGTGTGATATTACTCATTTTACAGTAAAGTAGGAAATCATGGTCAGTTCGGCTTTTTGAGTTTCTTCGTCGAGGATTCCAGACGGCGAATAAAGTTTGATTGTGGATCCATTGACTTTGTCGAAGATAATGAATGGCATTGTCGCTTCTAGAAAGCGGATCTTTAATAAAAAGAGTATGGCCAGCAGAAACTTCAGCATTTTTTCGTTAAAAACTTTATTTCTTCGAACGCCTACGTTTCGGGATACAAAATCCCATCTTCAGGGCTAAAAACAAGGAAAAAATTAAAATTCTATACATTAAATCAGACTAAAGTGGGGCACAGTAATAAATTATGCTATTCAAAAAAATATAATATAGAGAATTAACAACAATATATCAGTGAAATTCGAATTTTATATAAAAGTATGACGGTAACTAATTGAATAAGAGATCGACAGTAAAAAGCAAAGCTACTAAGTACAATGACACTTCAAAATAAATAAACAAGCAACACTTCAAAAACACAAACCACACAGTGAACAACTAAGAAAATTACGTTATTACTAAAAACAGGAGAAAAACATTGAATCGTAACAGGCAAAAAAATTTCTGTTTATGATTACAAAAGGAGAAAAATTAAAGACAAAAAAAAAAAAAAAAATTATATATATATATATATATATATATATATATATATATATATATATATATATATATATATATATATATATATATATATATATAAAGGCGGACACAAAGCAAAAAATAGCGAAACGAGAACTCACCGGTACAGAAGTATAGATAAGACTGAATTATTATTTATTTTTGACTAAAGGGGAGAGACAAATACAAAGGCGAGAGGTAGAAAAGGGCGAATGGTCTATTAAGTAATGTTCAGTTGTACAGCAGTTGAATGGTTGTTGAGGGTTGGTGACAATTGTTTAATGAAGAGGGACTCGAGAATGGGTAATGACCGTTATCTATTGCTTGGGATAAGATTTTAAAATCATTGTACTGAATGTTATGTTTACATTTTATTGCATGGTTGCGTATTTGCAGAAAATTCTTTCATTAGATAAAGTTATTCCTGTTCGGTGACTGACACCCCGATGGCAGTCGATGCGAACTTCAACAGCCGACTCGAATTACCGACATAGGTTCCCAAATTACATTTGGGACAAGTAAACAAATATACCGTTGAAGATCGCATCAACTGCGGTAGGGTGTCCTTGAACTTGAAAAGATTCTGATTTTTAGGGGTTTTTGAAGATAAAATTAAATTTAACATATGGGTACATATTGCTGAGTACGACGGTGAGCTCTCGCTTTACAAGTTTATATGTTGAACAAAAAGGCAAGGATATATACAGTTCTTTTTTAGGTACATTAAAAGTGGGTGCTTTCGTTTTAACAATGTCATTTAAAACTCTCTCAAGATTTTTCTCAAATAGTGGGATGGATAGCAATTTCTGTTGGTTAAAATAGTTTTGCAAGAAAACTACTTCCTCATGGAATTTAGACCCAGTTGCATGACACATTATAAGCTCTACACAATAATGTCTTGCATGCATTAAGTTTAAAAACCAACGGACAAAAGCTAAAGAAATTTTGTTCCTAAACCAGTAAAAGTCTTCTTTCTAAAAACACCAGTTAGAAATTTATCATTACATCGTGAAATTGTTATATCTAAAAATGGCAGTTCGTTATTCGATTCTATGTCCATAGTAAAATTAATGTTCGGATGAAATGAGTTAATGAAATTAAGGAACAATGTGCATGATCTTTATCTTTAAAAGTACAAACGTATCGTCTACGTATCTTTTATAAAAAATGGGTTTAAAAGATGAAGGACACTGGTCAAGAAATAGTTTTTCCAAGTGACACATAAAAATATTGGACAAATGTGGGACCTAAAGGAGAGCCCATTGCCATGCCATCAGTTTGTTTGTAAATTTTCCCGTTAAAAATGAAATAGTTATCCATCACAGCCAGTTCCAAAAGTTTTCCTAAAAGAGTCAGTATCAAAACCTTCAAAAACACTATCTTCAGTAGGGAATAAAGCACTAATTATTATATCTATGGTTTCGTTGAGAGGTACATTGGTGAACAGTGAGGATACATCGTAAAACTAACCATAATGACCAGGGTGTTGCTGTAAAATCTCGGGTAATAAATTGGGAGGAATTCAGTAATGTATGTTCATTGCTTGTTAAACCTTTGAGTAGGGGGACTAGAAATTTGGCTAAGGCAAAATTTGGTGAGTTATAGGCAGCTAATATTGGACGTAAAGGAACATTTTCTTTATGGATTTTAGGTAAACCCATACAAGGAACTGAAAGAAGAGCCAGTACATATAAAGAGACCGATATGTCTGATCATTCAAAACATTATTGTCAAAAAGTTGTTTAAGGCTGCGATTAATCTTGTCCTCGGTCTTGAATATTAGACTAAATTCTGGAGGTCCAACCTCCCTAAATTTTAAATTTGTAGTGTCGGAAAGGACATTGTTCATCTTGTTGATATATGCATCCCTATCCAGTAGGACAATGCCTTTACCCTTATCGGGGGGACATACAATAATGTCTTCTCTCTGGGACAGCGACTTGAGAATTTGAAAGTCATTACTTTTAAAAAATGGAAACCATGAAGGAGCCCTATATGATTTATAAGATTTATGAGCAACACCCTGAATGAACTGACGAGCCTTCTCTAAGTTGGTGTGGGAAGGTAGTTGGCGAATGGTATCGAAAAATATTTCAAAGGGCAAAAAGAATTTTGAAAAATTGGTCTAAAATTGGGAAGGCAAAAGTCCAAGCCAAAGGAAAGAAGGAACTCTTCTTTCTGAGAGGGAGTAACTAGAGAAATTGAAAACAACATCCTTTGGTGCTATAAATTTCGGTTGCTTAAGTCCCAATTTTAGAAAGCTTACGCTTATGAACAGATTCAGTGTCAGTTATAAAAAGTACTTACATTTTTGTTTTGTTTAATAACTTTTCATTAATAACCTATCAAGTAAGGTCAGAGAATTGAAAAAATTGTTAGACAACAGGGATACAGTGGACTGTAGTCTTCTAATAGCTCCGGTCTTAAAAGCAATCTCCATATTCAAAAGAGTTTCGGTGGAAGTTCTATAAAAGTCAGTGTTATATAAAGAGGATCTGTAGAGCTTGAATTTGACAAAATTTGGTGTGATATTACTCATTTTACAGTAAAGTAGGAAATCATGGTCAAGTTCGGCTTTTTTGAGTTTCTTCGTCGAGGATTCCAGACGGCGATAAAGTTTGATTGTGGATCCATTGTACTTTTGTCGAAGATAATGAATGGCATTGTCGCTTCTAGAAAGTCGGATCTTTAATAAAAAGAGTATGGCCAGCAGAACTTCAGCATTTTTTCGTTAAAACTTTATTTTCTTCGAACGCCTACGTTTCGGGATACAAATCCCATCTTCAGGGCTAAAAACAAGGAAAAAATTAAAATTCTATACATTAAATCAGACTAAAATGGGGCACAGTAATAAATTATGCTATTCAAAAAAAATATATATATAGATTAATTAACAATATATCAGTGAAATTCGAATTTTATATAAAAGTATGACGGTAACTTATTGAATAAGAGATCGACAGTAAAAAGCAAAGCTACTAAGTACAATGACACTTCAAAATAAATAAACAAGCAAACACTTCAAAAAACACAAACCACACGTGAACAACTAAGAAAATTACGTTATTACTAAAACAGGAGAAAAACATTGAATCGTAACAGGCAAAAAATTTCTGTTTATGATTACAAAAGGAGAAAATTAAAGACAAAAAATATATATATATATATATATATATATATATATATATATATATATATATATATATTATATATATAGGTATTATATATAAGGCGGACACAAAGCAAAAAAATAGCGAAACGAGAACTCACCGGTACAGAAGTATAGATAGACTGAATTATTATTTATTTTTGACTAAAGGGGTAGAGACAAATACAAAGGCGAGAAGGTAGAAAGGGCGAATGGTCTATTAAGTAATGTTCAGTTGTACAGCAGTTGAATGGTTGTTGAGGTTGGTGACAATTGTTTAATGAAGAGGGACTCGAGAATGGGTAATGACCGGTTATCTATTGCTTGTGATAAGATTTTAAAATCATTGCACTGAATGTTATGTTTACATTTTATTGCATGGTTGCGTATTGCAGAACATTCTTTCTTAGATAAAGTTATTCCTGTTCGGTGACTGACACCCCGATGGCAGTCGATGCGAACCTTCAACAGGACCGACTCGAATTACCGACATAGGTTCCCAAATTACATTTGGGACAAGTAAACAAATATACCGTTGAAGATCGCATCAAACTGCGGTAGGGTGTCCTTGAACTTGAAAAGACTTCTGATTTTTAAGGGGTTTTTGAAGATAAATTAAACTTTAACATATGGGTACATATTGCTGAGTACTACGGTGAGCTCTCGTTTTACAAGTTTATATGTTGAACAAAAAGGCAAGGATATATACAGTTCTTTTTTAGGTACATTAAAAGCGGGTGCTTTCGGTTAACAATATCATTTAAAAACTCTCTCAAGATTTTCTCAAATAGGTGGGATGGATGAGCAATTTCTGTTAAAATAGTTTTGCAAGAAAAACTACTTCCTCATGGAATTTGACCCAGTTGCATGACACATATAAGCTCTACACAATAATGTCTTGCATGCATTAAGTTTAAAAACCAACGGACAAAAGCTAAAGAAATTTGTTCCTAAACCAGTAAAAGTCTTCTTTCTAAAAACACCAGTTAGAAATTTATCATTACATCGTGAAATTGTTATATCTAAAATGGCAGTTCGTTATTCGATTCTATGTCTATAGTAAAATTAATGTTCGGATGAAATGAGTTAATGAAATTAAGGAACAAATGTGCATGATCTTTATCGTTTAAAAAGTACAAGCGTATCGTCTACGTATCTTTTTATAAAAAATGGGTTTAAAAGATGAAGGACACTGGTCAAGAAATAGTTTTTCCAAGTGACACATAAAAATATTGGCAAATGTGGGACCTAAAGGAGAGCCCATTGCCATGCCATCAGTTTGTTTGTAAATTTTCCCGTTAAAAATGAAATAGTTATCCATCACAGCCAGTTCCAAAAGTTTCCTAAAAGAGTCAGTATCAAAACCTTCAAAAACACTATCTTCAGTAGGGAATAAAGCACTAATTATTATATCTATGGTTTCGTTGAGAGGTACATTGGTGAACAGTGAGGATACATCGTAACTAACCTCCATAAATGACCAGGGTGTTGCTGTAAAAATCTCGGGAATAAATTGGGAGGAATTCAGTAATGTATGTTCATTGCTTGTTAACCGTTGAGTAGGGGACTAGAAATTTGGCTAAGGCAAAATTTGGTGAGTTATAGGCAGCTAATATTGGACGTAAAGGAACATTTTCTTTATGGATTTTAGGTAACCCATACAAGGAACTGAAAGAAGAGCCAGTACTATAAAGAGACCGATATGTCTGATCATTCAAACATTATTGTCAAAAAGTTGTTTTAAGGCTGCGATTAATCTTGTCCTCGGTCTTGAATATTAGACTAAATTCTGGAGGTCCAACCTCCCTAAATTTTGTAGTGTCGGAAAGGACATTGTTCATCTTGTTGATATATTGCATCCCTATCCAGTAGGACAATGCCCTTTACCCTTATCGGACATACAATAATGTCTTCTCTCTGGGACAGCGACTTGAGAATTTGAAAGTCATTACTTTTAAAAAATGGAAACCATGAAGGAGCCCTATATGATTTATAAGATTTATGAGCAACACCCTGAATGAAACTGACGAGCCTTCTCTAAGTTGGTGTGGTTAAGGTAGTTGGCGAATGGTATCGAGATTCAGATGTTTGGGTTTTCAGTTATTTATATCAATATATCAATATATATATATATATATATATATATATATATATATATATATATATATATATAAATATATATATATATATATATATATATATATATATATATATCTATATATATATATATATATATATATATATATATATATATATATATATATATATATATATATAATAATCTATAATTCATTTGGTTGTATTCAAAGGACAAATTCCCCATCCTACTGTTATTATTTAGGGCATTGAAGAGGCGTTGTTCGACGGATTACATGAACGGAATACAGTCATCGTAGTGTATTTGCTTTGTTACATGAAACGGCACTGCTGATTAAAAGGTGTCTCACAATGATTAGGTGTTACCTACTTTAAATTTATTATATACACATCACACACACACACACACACACACACACACACACACACACACATCATATATATATATATATATATATATATACTATATATATATATTATATATATATATATATTATGTATATATATATATATATATATATATATAATACATATATATATATATATATATATATATATATATATATATATATATATATATATCAATTCTATTCTATCATTTTTGTCATATTATAAATTTGTTTAATTTACAAAAATTTTCAAATTTTAATATTAGATGGACTTTTTCTTGTGATATTAACCTATTCAACGATACTTTCCATTTTTCCTGATTAATAACAAAAATATGTTTCTTTATTTACTTATTTATTTAGTTTATTGAATCTGTCTTTCCATCTTCAGTAAGTTACATTTATACTTCATTTCATGCCCTTACTCAAAAGGGTCCGATTAGAAGTTATTATTTCTCTCTTTCTCTCTCTCTCCATTCAGTTTGAAATGCTCTTGAGCTAAGAGTGTTTACTGGAGCCAAAGAGGTGAATCCATTTTGCATTACTGTTAAACATAACAGCTCACTCTCGTTCATATTTAGGTTCCTCTTATGTATCTGATTCCAGGGGAAAGATATTAATATACCAGGAAATGATTAAGGCCTTTTTGGTTTTTTTGGGTAGTTGCAGTACGTATGCAAGACTAATAATGGTAATGTATTCACGTGTGTATGCATACACACACACACACACACACACACCTATATATAATATATATATATATATATATATATATATATACTATATATATATATATATATATATATCTATATATATATAGGTGTGTGTGTGTGTTGTGTAAAATAGAGAGACAGAGCGTTGCATGCTCTCAACCGTAATCAATGACAGTAGTATTTAGAAGATTGGATCCAATGCTCTATATTCCCAAAGTTATTGAATGTTAAATATTTAACATTTAATATTAATAAATATTAAAAACACATTCTTTTACATACAAATATAGTGATGAATACTATTGCCTATGTATTCATATCCACCACAAAATCATATGGGTAAATTGGAAATTCCCAAAATGGTAACCTCTGTTGACAAAAGTCGGATTTTGCGCAGAATGAATTAGTGACCAATCACGAAATGGACCTCTCACACATGAACTAGGAGGGAAAAATCAACTATGTTTTTTTTTGTGTGTGATTGAAGGCTGTCATTATGAGAGTTGTGATGAATATCCGAATTCATGTCATCCGCTGCGATATCTGTAGAAAAAGAGTTTTGATTCGGTTGTCCACAACCACGGCTGACAACAATTTTGTGCGCTCGAGAAAAAATGAGTTACGGTTGGGCGGGAACAGCACGTTTGGTTTGTTTTTTAAATGCTCTCTTATTATCCATTTGTCTGCTCTATCTACCTATCTATCTAAGTCTATAAACAAATAAATAAATACGCATACATACATGCACACAAACACGTATGCACACATTACACACATATATGTACTATATATACATAACAACCCTCCATATTTGTGGTTTGGCCCGCACGCTCCCCCCCTGCCACCAACCCAATCTCCTCTCCCTCTCGTTTTCCCCTTTACCAGAAGAAACATTATATTGCATATATGAATGGTCCCACCACTGAAAAAATCACATCCAATGACGCGTATGCAGAAATCTGCCCTATTCTGTTGCTGGCTCAGCGTCTCGTCTCAAAGGAAATTCATGTTTACCAAAACTCCCGTTCTCGGCGTATTTTGCGGCCGCTAAATAATTTTTCCAGAAAATGCATTTGTTGACCATAGAAGTTGAGGACGCAGAGTACATAAAGATACTCTGTAGTTTGTAGCATTTTGCCCTTGGCTTGCTTTTGCCGAAATCTTTGGTTTTTCTTTGCTAACTTCTCGATTTTTTTTTTTTGCGTAATATTTAGCTGTGTGTTATGGTCTTTTTTATATTGTTTGGCTGTTGCTTCTTGGTAGTCAATCCTTGCTTTTATTAATAGTTAACATTACAGTGTATATACACCTCCGCAATTTCATTCGTATATTCATCATGTATATATATATATATATATATATATCTATATATATATATAATAATTTTTTATTTAAATATAATCTATCTATCTATCTATCTATCTATCTATCTATATATATATATACTATACATATATATGTATATATATATATATATATATATACTATATATCTATATATATATATATATATATGTATTGCAGAACTGTATCTGAGGTTTTATGACAGTCTAACTTTTCAAAAATTCTACAAAACGAAGAAAATCGGATCTCTCTCTCTCTCTCTCTCTCGACAAAGCAGGGAATTATTACAATAATGTTTTAAAGATTTACATACTGGTGGAAGTAACCAGGATAATTTGTTTTCATTTAAAAAATACTCAATTATTCGTAACAAGTCTGAAATGGTGAAGTGAATTATTAGTTGTCATTAGAATCCCCTAACTGGCTATTATAAACATTCGTTAAATATAGTTGATAACCTAGATCTAGGAGAATAAAAGATATACGCTGCTCATTTAAATAATACCATGCTGATTTTCCGAAAGAATACTAATACATTCATGCAAATGATTCTAAAAATAATCATGATTTCATTCCTTCCAGTTCCAGGCCTTTTTTTTCCTTCAATATAATGCTAAGTCTGGTCGAGACTAGGTAATTAATGTATAACGACACCTTCAAGGCCTCCTAAGAGTGAATTTATATATATATATATATATATATATATATATATATATATATATATATATATATGGTCATACACACATCACACACACACACACAGCACACACACACACACACACACTCTATATATATATATATATATATATATATATATATATATATATATATATATATATATATATATATAATAGATTGCATTATCATTACCATCATTATCGCCCCTCCCCAAGACCCTCTTACAGAAAGGTCCTTAAGTAAAGATAACAATCAAACTAATTTACCAAGTAGTTTATTATATCCATACCCTTTTCTCTCCTTTTCCTGGTCTAAGTGTAGACTTAATGCGGGGTTAATAAGTGGTTCTTAGTTTAACAAAAACTGACCACTGCCAGGATCATCAACGAAATATTTGGGCCAATTACCGTCTCTGAATGTGTGATTTTCTCTCCTCTACCTGATTATGAAGAGCTTAAGCATTGACGCATTTTCTGCAAGCGATGTAGTCACCACATTGCTCTGTTCAACTGGAGCCTCCCAAAGGTTTAATTAAGCGAAGATGCAACGCGTTACTACTTTAGAAAAGTTCTCATGTTCTACCAATTAACAATATATACTAGATAAGAAACGCTTGTTTCTTAGTTTAAAAAAAAATTTACAGACGTTCAAACTTCCTGAAAAAAAAAAATCCTATAGAAAAAGTCCCAGATTCTGTTTGAATCATTCCGACCCTTCATACATTGTTCAAATGTCACGACGCCAACTGAGATAAATTGCTTTCTTTCCTTTTACAAACTCCCCAAAACAACTCTAACCTCAGATGTTTTGGTTTAGTAGAAAAATAAAGATGCTTCACTTGCTGTCAGGGGGAATTTGTTTCTTTAGGACGAATTAACGATTCATCTAAATGCAGGAATTAAAAGGCCTGACTGATCACCCTTGCAAAGCAATGGAAGTCACAGAGATAATACAAGAATCATTTCCTGTCACTGTCCTTACTCTCTCTCTCTCTCTCTCCTCTCTCTCTCTCTCTCTCTCTCTCTCTCTCTCTCTCTCTCGTGATACAAAGCGAGAGTTTTCGAATTTGAAATGTCAAAGAAATTTGTTAGAATTTTAAATTTGTTTACCCTGTTTTACCCTGTTTCCAGGTGTATAAAACCCATAAAGTACAAAGTATAACCTGGTAATATTGTCTCCCAGGATCGTAACAGCTTCTCGTTATTTCTTCAGTATTTCCACAGAGAGAGAGAGAGAGAGAGAGGAGAGAGAGAGAGACGGAGAGAGAGAAGAGAGAGATGAGAGAGAGAGAGATGATGAGAGAGAGAGAGGTATAATGTTACTTTTTCATCTAGCTTTTTTTATTGAGTTAGAGCAATGTTACATCCACTTTGAAAATGAAAATAAATTCAGATAAATTTAGCATCTCAAAACCGTCAAAGGTAAAACTACAAATATTTACAAAACAAGTAACTCAATGTCCACTGCTCACTTCCACTTAGGTCATGCAAAGTAAAAGTCTAAATAAAAGATGATATTATGCACGTATCGTTTCGTTTACATGCTCACATCAAACCTGCCTCTTTGTTTGGAAGCGAGAGAAGAAGAAAACCTCTTCAAAAGAGAGCATCAGGATGTGAGGAAGTTGTGGTTCAGGACTAATACCATTGGCCTTGCTTAAGTACCATATTCATGAACGTCACGCTGACACAGTTCCGCAAAAATTCACGGGGTCACAGTGACGAATGCATATTATGCCTTACGAAGTCTCTCTCTCTCTCTCTCTCTCTCTCTCTCTCTCCTCTCTCTCTCTCTTGTATTAGTTAAAATACAGGAAGGTCAAATACTGGAGGTTTTTTCCGGAAATTTAAATTCTACTGAACGTATTGATATTGCTCCTGGAAGAATGTTTAATTAATTGAGAGAATTTCAACCATATGTTATTTATAATTTATAAAACTGAATTTGCATTCGAAGCACGTAACACTAGATAAGATTTTGTTATATGCAAGCTAGCTTCCATTCAAGTATATTAACTGACATTTCAACGGCAATGTCTGATTTGCAACTTACACAGTTTATTTTCTATTCGAAGCTCATAATACCAAAATATATATTTGACTAAATTCAAGCTATGTCTCATAAACGTACATTGACTGATACTCGAACTTCCATTCCTGAGAGCAGAGTAGATTGATTTGAAAGCATTTCATAGAGCATTTGATTACCATATTGGAAAGCCTCCCCAACAAACCCCCAAACCCCCCGCCCCGCACTATCGAAATATATAATGTGTAATTTGAATGACATCCTAATTTGTTAGATTAGGAATGATTGGAACTGGGACCGTGTTAAATCAGAGTTGATTATCTGAAATTCCAAGATCGTTCCAAATTGGACGCTGATTCCAACTTCATGGCAAAAATTACGAGACTAGAAGTAAAAAATCGTTACACAAAAATACATTGGATGGATTTTGAATTCATGTCACGAAACCAGATGCACTTGAAATGATGCCATCTGCCATTTAAGCTTAATATAATATTGAACTCCCCTAACTCAAAGGAGATATCAGTTCCTTAGTAACGTAAAGTATAGCAACTGAAGTGTAAATTAGAAATGACATAAAAACTAGTAAACATATTGTTTGATAACTACAGTGATGATGAAATAGCAGTATTAACTAATAATATATATACCGATATTATAAGCTCTGAACAAGACAATATATTACACTGCTTCATGATATATATACTTCTTTAATGGCACAATATAATACTGCAGTCTTAAAACCTTACAAGTTTCTCTCTCTCTCTCTCTCTCTCTCTCTCTCTCTCTCTCTCTCTCGCTCTCTCTGTCTGTCTGTCTGTCTGTCTGTCTGTCTGTCTCTCTCTCTCTCTCTCTCTCTCTCTCTCATTACAAGATCTCACTTTGGCTTTAAGTATTCCTCTAATTTTTTATCGATTCACATTATTTTCTGTTATACTATCTATCGTCTCATTGGTTTTTTCTGTAATTGTTTCCTCCATAGATCTCAATATTTTTCTCTTAGCTTAACTTCCTCTCATGTTCTCCCTACCTTTCAAATGACCTGGAATAAAGCACTTTTGCTTCTCTATAGACTCCTATATTACCTGAAAGTCCTTGTAAAGATTCATCTCTCTCTTTCAAGTGATAAAAGTACCTTTATCTGCTCATTTCAGACAATTTCATTACCTTAATGATGCTACTCAAATAATCATCTGCTGGGGAAAAACATGTTATCTAACTAAAATAAAGATTGCTTCGACTAAGTATGGAAAGATCACAGTTAATGATAATAATAATAATAATAATAATAATAATAATAATAATAATAATAATAATAACTAATAATAATACAGAAGATGGATGCCAGGTACCAACTCAAGAAAAGAGGCAACAGAATCAACCATCTGATGTTTTTGGACGACATCAAGCTGTATGGTAAGAGCATCAAGGAAATAGATACCCTAATCCAGACTGTAATGGATTGTATCTGGGGTCCATCATGAATGGAGTTTTGAAATAGAAAAATGCGCCTTCGGTTAACATACAAAAAGGCAAAGTAACGAGAACTGAAGGAATAAAAGCTACCAGATGGGAGCCTCAAACACATAGATGAGACAGGATACAATACCTGGGAATAATGGAAGGAGGGGATATAAAAACACCAAGAGATGAAGGACACGATCAGGAAAAGAAAGTATATGCAGAGACTCAAGGCGATACTCAAGTCAAAACTCAACGCCGGAATATGATAAAAGCCATAAACACATGGGCAGTGCCAGTAATCAGATACAGCGCAGGAATATGTCGAATGGACGAAGGCAGAACCCCGCAGCATAGATCAGAAAACCAGGAAACATATGACAATACACAAAGCACTACACCCAGAGCAAATACGGACAGGCTTATACATAACATGAAAGGAAGGAGGGAGAGGACTACTAAGTATAGAGGACTGCGTCAACATCGGGAACAGAGCACTGGGGCAATGTCTGAAAACCAGTGAGTGACAGACAGAACAGAGGACTGGCACAACAAACCAATGCACGGACAATACATGAGACAGACTAAAGAACTAGCCAGCGATGACACATGGCAATGGCTACAGAGGGGAGAGCTAAAGAAGGAAACTGAAGGAATGATAACAGCGGCACAAGATCAGGCCCTAAGAACCAGATATGTTCGAAGAACGATAGACGTAAAAAACATCTCTCCCATATGTAGGAAGTGCAATACGAAAATGAAACCATAAACCACATAGCAAGCGAATGCCCAGGCACTTGTACAGCACCAATACAAAAGAGGCATGATTCAGTGGCAAAAGCACTCCACTGGAGCCTGTGCAAGAAACATCAGTCTACCTGGCAGTAATAGTGGTACGAGCACCAACCTGAGGGAGTGATAGAAAACGATCCGGCAAAGATCCTCTGGGGACTATGGTATCAGAACGGATAGGGTGATACGTGCAAATAGACCAGACGTTGACGGTTGATTGACAAAGTCATGAAGAAAGTATCACTCATTTGATGTCGCAATACCATGGGACACCAGATTGAAGAAGAAAAGAGAGGGAAAAAATGGATAAGTTATCAAGATCTGAAAACAGAAATAAGAAGGATATGGATATGCCAGTGGAAATTGTACCCATAATCATAGGAGCACTAGGCACGATCCCAAGATCCCTGAAAAGGAATCTAGAAAAACTAGAGGCTGAAGTAGCTCCAGGACTCATGCAGGAAGAGTGTGATCCTAGAAACAAACGGCGCACATAGTAAAAAAAAGTGATGGGACTCCTAAGGTAGGCAGGATGCAAACCGGAACCCCCACACTATAAATACACCCAGTCGAATTGGAGGACTGTGATAGAGCCCCCCCCCCCATGATGAATAATAATAATAATAATAATAATAATAATAATAATAATAATAATTAATAATAATAATAATAATAATAATAATAATAATAATGGCCCCTGGACCATTTGCAATACATTGTACAAAAAATACATGGAAAAAATACTAATATTTTTAATACTCAGTAAGCGTTCTAGATTATTTTTGAGCTAAATTTAATCTAGCTATTAGAATGAGCATGGAAGATAAAAATTAAATTTCTTTGTAGTTGAAATTAAATTGTACCTTACAAACTCATTCCAAATGACCCAACTGAACTTCTAAATGGTAAAATTGATATCAAAATAATCTAGAGTTTTTTAAAATGATTTTAATGTTAATATTGGATTCCCAAACCACTGAGGTCACCTTTAGCCTTTAATTCTCGAAACGCATTATCATTAACTTAGGTATCACCAATATGCTAAAAGGGAGTATAGAATTCTATAAAAACAAGTGAGTGACAAAGCGAATTGAAGAATCAATGAAAATGGAACATCATCATGAAAATCATAAAGAACTTTGAAGGAGACTTGACGAAATTTCACGGAGGCGATATTGACTCTCGGTATTTTAATTTAACCGAAAATGAGAATGCAATGAGAGTCACTGGAAGGGAAGGATGGGATCGTTGAAGCTCTCTCTCTCTCTCTCTCTCTCTCTCTCTGTTTGCTGTTTGGATGTATGTGCACCATTTGTGACCCAAGAAATTACCCGGCCCCCAGCCCCTTGGATAAATAATAACCTAAAGCAGAAATGAAAGCTAGAGATGACCTACAAAAGAGAGCTAAACAGATATACAGAACGGAACACTACAAGATCATTACAAAAACGAAAAGAAACGGGTTAATACTTTGATTAAAGCTGGTAAGTCGGAACACTTTAAAGATAAATTTCGTAACTGTAATGGCAATGTGCCTAATAAATGGAAAATAGTTCGTGAAATGATCCCCAGAAATAATAATGCCCTTTTACCTGATTATAATGATAAGAAGGAAAAGTGTTGGTAGGACAGCTTTTGAAAAATCTCAGCAAAAATCTAGATAGGAACAATACTTCACAACTTTAAGAAATGAATCGAATATAGTTAATGAGAATTTTAATGACTTTTTTTAGGCCACAGCAGTTGATGTCGAAACAGTTATTTTAGTAGTTGGGGAGCTTAATGACACGGGAGCCTATGGATCTGAATTGATATCCCTCCGTTTAATTCGGGACTCTTACCGATAATTGCGTTTTACTTAACTGTCATAGTAAATACCTCTATAGTGACTTACCTTTATCCAAGTGATTGGAAGTTGCCCCACGTTCTGCCCTTTTTTAAGAGCGGTGATGCAGATAATGTAGAGAATTACAGACCAAAATCACTTTTGCCCATCATATCTAAAATTCTAGAAAAGATGTGTCAATTCAACCTCATAAAATATCTCGAGGAAAATGATTTACTGTCTCACACTCAACGTGGATTTAGGTCTCATCTCTCTACTGAAACTGCGTTATTGAAAGTTACAGAAACTATTTTACAGAAATATCGACGACAAAAAGATATCATTACTTATTCTATTGGATCTTTCTAAAGCTTTCGATAGCGTTAGCCACAATATTTTCTTCTAAATAAAGTACACAATTAAAATTGACCCTCTCTGGTTTAAAAGCTATCTAGAAAATCGTTACCAGTCAGTGAGATTAGGCGATGTTATATCCTCCCCTAAACCAGTAGAATTCGGAGTTCCACAGGGATCTATCTTGGGACCAATACTTTTCCTAATTTATTAATGTGATTGGCTACTGCTGTGCGAGACTGCATCTTGGTTCAATTCGAGATGACAGTCAACTTCTCTAATGACTGGAATAATATAAATGAACTAAATAACTTGATAGTAAGAGCAGAAAGAATATTAGAAACGGCGAGATGTTATTTTCAAATTAATGGATTAAATATTAATGAGTCTAAAACTAAATGTATATTCATTGGCTCTAGGCAGTTCATATCCCAAATTCCTGAAAATGCAAAATTTTCAATGTTTTTAATTACTTATATGACTGTACCTATATATATGTCACAAATTCTTTATTGTTCTTAAGTTGTATAAAGTAAATCTATGTTTGTGTAGTTTATAATGATGTAAATTTTTTTGTAGGCACATGTAAATATCTAATTTTTTAAAATGTAACTACAATGTAATTTGTAATTAGTTGTAATAGCCAATGTAAATATTGGAATAAAGCTTATTATTATTATTATATTATTATTACTCTCTCTCTCTAGTGACTCGCTCTCTCTCTATCTCACTCTTCTAGTGACTCTCTCTCTCTCTATTTGTACCAGTCTCTCTGTCTCGTAATCTCTCTCTCTCTCACTCTCTCTTAGTGACTCTCTCTCTCTCTCTCTAGTGACACGCTGCTCTCTCTCTCACACTCTTCTAGTAAATTCTTCTCTCTCTCTCTCTGTGCCAGTCTCTTTGTCTCGTAATCTTTCTCTCTCTGTTCATGTATCAGTCTCTCTGTCCTTCGTAGTACTCTCTCTCTTCTCTCTCTCTCCATCTCTCTCTCTCTCTCTCTTCTAAGCTCTTCTAGTGTACTCTCTCTCTCTCTCAACTCTTCTAGTAATTCGCTCTCTCTCTCTCTCTCTCTCTCTCTCCGTACCAGTCTCTCTGTGTCGTAATCTCTTTCTCTCTTTCTGTATCAGTCTCTCTGTTCGTAGCCTCTCTCTCTCTCACTGTGTCTCTTAGTGAGGCCCTATCTCTCTCCTCTTTTAGTGACCTCTCTCCTCTCTCTCTCGTTGTAGGCAAAAATGGACGCTACAAGAGCAACAGAGGCGTAGCATCATCAACAAAGATGGCGGCCAAGAGGCAAACCTTAAATACCCAAAAGACACCAGTCACATTTTTGGAAATTGGATCTGAAAGAGCCGTTCCAGAGCCTGTCCCATCATGACTACTCCTATTTTCGAGAGGAGAGCCGTGACAGAGAAGGGGGACCGCGCTACAACTACTAATGCCAACTGATGTTAATCCCAAAAATTTGACTGGTGATTTTGCGGGAATTTTTTGTTTGTCATTTGGCCGTCATCTTTGTCTGTGATTTGCCCTTTTGAAAGCTTGAGTCGTCGATTTCGTGGGTTTATTCTTCATATTTTTCTATGAAATTGTTATAGCGGATAGAAGAGAAGGGTAAGTAGCCATAGTAAGCGAAACGACCCCTGTTTATGCCCTCCTCCTGGGTAGAGAGATGAGATGCCCTGTCATACCCCACCACCACCACTCCTATCGCCCCTACTGTGAGCGATCAGTAGAAAATGGTATTGTCAAGTAGGGAGACAGATACCAGGTAGGAGTTTGCCTTTGTGTTGTCGGGCAGGACCTTCTCCGACTCACCTGTACCTGTGGTTACCTGTGTATTCATGTCCTCCCTCGTCTGCAGAGCTGAGATGTATTGGATCACGGCCTCCGTAAAGGGTCGATTTGAATTTATTTTGGACTGAAGTTTTCCCCTGTTTTTGTGTGAGGAGTTTGTTGATTTTTTTTTGTTTTTTATATATATCTATTTTTCTATACAATATTATGACTCTGATGGTCCTTATGGCCTATCGGCCTTGGTGTTTATATTGTAATTCATAGGTAGGAATTTAAGTGTTTTCTCACTTTATCCTTCACCTTCCTTCTTTAAGTTCTAGTTTATAGTTTTTTATATTTTGGTATATTTGGTTTTGGCCTGGCCAGCCATTGTATGGATATATTCCTGTTTAGACGTAATTCTTGTGTTTTTGTTCTCTCTCATGTTTCTATCTAGGGCTTAGTTTTCTTAGCGTTTAGGGATCCTACGGGATTATTTG
Organism: Macrobrachium nipponense; assembly: GCF_015104395.2. Taxonomy (NCBI): domain Eukaryota; kingdom Metazoa; phylum Arthropoda; class Malacostraca; order Decapoda; family Palaemonidae; genus Macrobrachium; species Macrobrachium nipponense. The sequence continues at coordinate 3,193,960 of NC_087219.1, read as the reverse complement.
AGGACTAGTGTACGTCCTTTTCAGTCACAAGGTTGACTTAATGTTATTTTTGTTGTGAATAAATATTGTTGAGTTTTCCCTTTTTGTTTTCGTCTCCACTGACCATTTTACGCAGAAGTATTTTTGAACATCACTGAGAATATAAATAGCAATAAAGAAACTGCACCAGACCCAACTAAAGGGTCCGTAACAAGTTGGCGACCGTGACAGGATTATTCTCAGGGAGGATACTCGGTATCTTGGTGTGTAGCGACACTGGGGTGGTCTCTTCAATATTATTTTGTAGTATTGCCTTTCTCGCCTGTACACTTTTTTTTTATTTTTTTGGCATAATGGAAGAGTTTGTTTTTGATCCTGCCGAATATTTGGGGTTCGGCCGATTGTATAAAAGCATTTGCCCGTATGAGTAGGAAGCATTTAATTTCTGTGCTCAGTGGTTAGGTGTTCCGCTGAAATCTGCGGGCACTAAGAGGAAATATTGATGGCAGTAAGAGATAAGATTCTCAAGATTTAGCAGAGGCTGGAAATTTGATTAACGAAAGTCGAGAGGACAGTGATGATGAAGGTAGTACGTTTGATGTAGATTCGGAGGAGGAAAAATTGAGTGTGAGAGCAGGTTTGACTTTGTTTGAGGATCCTCCCCGCACAGGTATTATTTTTTGAAGGTCCATCTAATTTACCTAAATCTAATTTGTCTACTAATCCTTTTTTTGCTTCCCCGCTTCCCCAAATCCTATGCCAGAGGGACCCCTGGCTCCTATTCAATGTTTGGGAGAGTCTAAGGAGGAGGTAGAATAGTAAGTTAATTTGCAAACGCATCGAGTTGAGGAAATGGAATTTGAGGAGAACGAGAGGGCGAGGCGTCACGAGCTGGAGGTAGCTAATATAAATTTACAAATGGCAAGGTTGCAGGGGACCAATATGATCAGTTCACCCTAAGAATAATTTTAAATGATAAATTTAATTTAGGTGCGGCATTAAAGTTAGTGCCAGTCTTTGAATGAGAAGAACCGTCCCTGAATTCTTCAAGGCATTTGAACGGGTTTGCCACCCTGATTGTCTTGGCCCTCTGAAATGTGGAACGGTATTGATACAGTGTAGATTGGTTGGCAAGGCAATCCGGGTATACAATGCCTTGGAGGAAGGAATTGCTCGGGACTACCAG
>NC_087219.1:3155537-3192295 GCF_015104395.2 Macrobrachium nipponense | reverse complement strand
GCAAATTTAAAAAGCATGGGTAGTGCTTTTTAAAAAACAGGTATACAAAAGAATCACAATTGAGTATACAAAAGAAGTCACAATTGAGTAAAAGTCACAATCGGGTATGAAAAAAAAATTATACAAAAGAACGTGAAAGGGCATCAGCTATTACGTTATCTTTTCCTTTCACATGCTTGATACTGAAGATTCTGAAACAATGATTGAAAGTCCCTAAGTACCTGTATAACATCTTTAACTTGTGAATCAGGCAAATATGACAATCTTTCTTCCAGTCCTGTTAAATCAACTCCATTTTTACTCCAATCATATTCACCTTTCACACATGTCTCTTCTTCATTCATATCTTCATTTATCTCATTCTCAATTTTAATAGATTTACTATGCACTACCGCAACTGGTTTAATTACTTCCTGTTGGTAATATGGCTTCAGTAAAATGATGTGAAAGACTTGTTCCTTGTTAAGTCTGTTAGGCAACTCTACTATGTAATTTAAATTATTTACTCTTCGTCTTACTATACCAGGTCCAACATACCGGCTTTCAAACTGTCTTGGAATGGGTATAAAAACAAGTACACTATCACCTTCCTTAAATTGTCTCAACACTGTATTTTTATCATACTTTCGCTTCATACACTCCTGTGCTTTCACTACATTCTTATTTGACCATTCTATCATCCTCTTCAACTTCTCTTTAAATTCTGTAACATGTTTTAAAACATCAAATTTGCTCTCACCATTATCACTCCACTGATCTTTAATCATATTCAAAGGACTCCTTACCTTGTGACCGAATGTCATTTCAAAAGGGGTAAAACCTAAGCTTTCATTTGGAGATGATCTAATTGCAAACAAAACATATTGCAAATCAACATCCCACTGACTTTGAAATTCAGACCCATACTTAGTTAAAGCATTTTTCATAGTTAGGTGAAATCGTTCTAACACACCTTGGCTTTCTGGATGGTATGGCGAAGATACAACATGCTTAATATTCCATTCTAGCATTTTCTTACTAAACAACTTACTCATAAAGTCACTGCCTCTGTCTGATTGAATTTCCTTTGGAAAACCTAATCTAGAAAAATAATCTGTTAAATGTTTGATTACTACTTTACTGGAAATCTTGCGTATCGGGATAGCTTCTGGATATCTGGTTGTGCGATCCATGATAGTTAAGATGTATTCATTACCTGATGATGTTTTTGGTAGCGGTCCCACTATATCTATCACAATCTGCAAAAATGGTTCTGTTAGTACAGTTATTGGTACAAGAGGTGCTTTAGGTATAATTTGATTGGGCTTACCTACAATTTGGCATGTATGACAGCATTTACAATATCTATTTACGTCTTTCTTTAATGAAGGCCAAAAAAAATGCTTTCTCACTTTGTACATAGTCTTGGCAATACCAAAGTGTCCTCCACAAAGATTATCATGGGCTTGTTGCATTATTACATTTCTATACTTCTCTGGGACTACAATTTGATAATCTACCGATGCATTACTAGCATTTGCTAATTTTGATCTGGACAATCTATACAATACTTCATTTCTAATGAAAAAACAAGGCTTACTTACATCCGATACTTCATTTTCTGGAACAGCATTCTCAAAAATGTTACTTAAACCTTTATCTTCTTTCTGCGCCTTTACTAAATCTTTTCTGTTACCTATACACTTCAGCGACTCTTGCACTGGAATATTACCTATTACCACTTCCTTCTCCAAGTCTGCCAAGTTGAGATCTTCATCCTCATCTACTGTCGTCAACTTACTCTGAGCTCTGGTTACGGGAGCTATAGGTTTACTGGTCACTTCAACTACTTCTTTACTTACTCTTTCCCCTCTCTCGTTGAAACTGGACATATACATCATTACCTATTATCACATCTATACCTGGAATGGGCAATTGTTCTATAATCGCAAATCTATGGGTACCTTGAACTAGCTCTGACTCAATTTTAAATTCAACAAGTGGACATGACACAGACGAATTAGGAAAACCTCCTAGCAGAATGAAGTTATCTTCTTCACTCTCATAATTTTCTGGTAAACTTTTTCTTAATACACATGACTGAGATGCACCAGTATCTCTTAACATAACTAAAGCTTTACTTACAACATCTGGATTCTTGAACACTCTTATTCTACCTTCATGCAGATACTCTCCAAAATTCTTCAACACTTCATTCGTTTCATCACTCTTATCATTTTCAAAATCAACTTTACTCATCTTACTCACATACTCATCCTTACTAACTTGACATCTTGAGATTAGTGTTACTTTACCTTGTCTCTGTTTACACTCAAACTGAAAATGTCCTAGCTTACCACATTTGTAACATGTTATCTCTTTCTTATCCTTACTTACTTTAGATGAGTTATTCTGTGTTTGATCTCTAGTTACACATTTTCTACTTGGCTGATAATGACTATAGCTATACTTATAAGTTCTGGGTTGATAAGTTTTACCATGAGTTAGTACAAATCTATCAGCTGACCTGGCTGCTTCTTCCAAAGTTTTATGATCTAACTCTTCCAAGTGTACTCTGACATCCCTAGACATACTATTTTTGAAATTTTCAAGCAAAAGAAGTTCTCTAAGATCTACAAAATCAGTAATTGACCTAGACCGGAGCCAATCATCGAACAATACAGACTTATGCCTCGCATAATCAAAAAATGTCTGGTTTGCTCCTTTCACATAATTTCTGAATTTTTGTCTGTACGCTTCGGGAACAAGTTGAGTAAGCGGACACACAGCGCTCTTCACTACTCATAATCTATGCTATCATCGAAGCTAAGTGTAGCATAAGCTTCCTGAGCTTTTCCTACAAAAACTGATTGCACAATAAGAGCCAACTCGCTTTCTCCCAGTCCAAACTGTTTAGCTACTTTCTCAAAAGCTAAAAAAAACTGACTCACATCTGTCTCTGAAAATTTAGGTATAAGCTTCTGAGTCCACACAGTAAAATGTCCTGCCGTGTCACCATCACCACTACCTTCACCTTTCTTTACTTGCTCCAACTTTATCTCTAACTGTAACTTCTCCTTCTCCTCTACTAACTCCTGCCTTCTAGCTGCTCTAGCTTCTCTCTCAATCTGCCTGTTCTCTTTCTCTAGTTGCATATGTTCCTTTACAAACTCAGCCAACTGCTTACCCTCATATCCGAGTTTTTCTCCTATAGCAGTAATAGATTCTAAAGTAGACATTATGAATATTATATAAAATAACCAAGCACGAAAAATGCACAAAAATATGCTACCACACCGTACTATCATAAAATAACTACAAAAGTCCAGCACAATACATAATAACTACTCTCACTGAGAAAAATGCAAGAGGAAGCATCCTGGCAAGGTCGCCAAATATGTTACGTGCCTGTGCATAGATTTTATGTGATATTTTATTATACCAGGTTCTTTGCTAGATAATGGCGACAGTGAACCTATGACAGGTGTAACACAGAGTAGTCAAATACTCTAGAAATATAATATAGTTGATAAAGTGGGATGCACCTACTAGCACAAACTCAAGTGAGGGCAATTAAATGCAAGGCAAAACTTATTATATTTATTAAAATATATTTGGCACTATCTAAAACGCCATACTCGGGTTCTGCAATTGACAAGAGAAAACCCAATATAAATGTATGGTAATAACAATGCAATTCAATATTAAGGGAATATAATATCAGATATAAAATGGTTAACCTAAATATACTCTGACTTGCCTTTGCTGGATATCCTTTATGAAAGAGTAATAATATATACAAGTAGCATATGTGAGGTACGAGAGAAGAGTCACCAAACAGCAGTCTTACAGGAGATTTATCATAAAGAGAAGAACACAAACAACGGAACTACTGTAAGTACCGAAGGCAAGTACCAAACGATTCATCAAAGTTAAGAATGTCCAAGACAACCATAAACAAGGTACGTATAACTAAAATACACAATGACGAATTGATACTTAATAAACCACCATACAATAATACTTATAATAGAACTAAGATGTAAGCTAACGAGTTATGATATATATCAGAACGAGAGATCCATCATAATAAAGACAACCACTCAACGTATTCGTCAATAAAGTGCCGACAAGCAATTATACAAACAATACAAAATATCAACTAGCGAATGGACTGGCTAACTGTCGTTAATTACCAAGGGTAAAGAAACTGACTATATAATAACAACACCTCTTACCTACAGAAATGATAACACATATAGCCACTGACTTCGTGCACGCATATGCAACCATACCAACTCCACTGGTAATAACTAACGACAATATTCCAAAACACAGGAATATAAATAATAGAAATGGCACTAATGAACACAGAGAATATCACATAAAACACACTTATCATGCCCAACGTGACATGACAACGAAATACAAAACACAATGGCAACAATCCGATAATCTCTTTCTCTCTCTGACTCGTTATATGTGTATTATCTCTTGTCCCTTCTCCTTCGTGACTCTGGGTCAAGTGTCAGGATAACCTCTCGGGTTTAGCTCTCGGTATCGACTGCTGTAATGGTCTATATGCTGAACCCTGTAACTTTGGCTGAACTACCTAAGGGTAATCTGTACATGGTAATTACTTTTTGATACCAAACAAGCAGTTTGCCTCTCTTGAATAGTAATAAAAAAAAAGGAAAAAAAGGAAAACAAAAATTAATAAACGTAACCAAACAGTATAAACAAAATTAATGAAAATAAACATAAACTTGTAAGAATATATATACATATATATATTCTATATATATATTATAGATATATATATATACATATATATGTATGAAATAAAATAATATATACGTATATACATAGATATACAAAGTACGTACACACCCATACAGACACACAGCTAGATGCCATTTTTAGTACACACTTAGCCACACACACACACAAGCGCTCACTTAGACAGACAGACATATAACCACAAGTACACGCAATGCTTTGAGCAGCAGCTCTCCAGCAAAACGGAACAAAAAGAATGAGGAGGAGGAGCCTCCTCTAGTACTACGTGGAAGTGGAAGTGAAGTGGCAGCTTTAATCAACCACTGTCTATAACAACAAGAAGGCGTGAATGTTAAATAAGGAGTTGGGAATAGCGAGTTGGGAAAGTGGGCTACAAATAAGCCTAGGATATTCAGTGAGAAATTAATAATCAACAATTATAATAATAAAAAAAAAAAAAAAAAAAAACAAAAAAAAAAAAAAAAAAAAATAATAATAATAATAATAATAATAATAATAATAATCATAATGATAATAATAATAATTAAAAAATCCTCATAGTACCACGAGTCTTCAAATGGAGAAACAAATCCACAGTTATGTAAATGTACATATATTTTTAAAACTGAAATATATGTACATTTACATAACTGTGGATTTGTTTCTCCAATAATAATAATAATAATAATAATAATAATAATAATAATAATAATAAAATAATAATAATAATAATAATAATAATAATAATAAAATAATCGCAGGAATAGTGGAATGGACGAAGGCAGAACTCCGCAGCATAGATCAGAAAACCAGGAAACAAATGACAATACACAAAGCACTACACCCAAGAGCAAATACGGACAGGACTATACATAACACTAAAGGAAGGAGGGAGAGGACTACTAAGTATAGAGGACTGCGTCAACATTGAAAACAGAGCACTGGGGCAATATCTGAAAACCAGTGAAGACGAGTGGCTAAAGAGTGCATGGGAAGAAGGACTAATAAAAGTAGACGAAGACCCAGAAATATACAGAGACAGGAGAAAGACAGAAAGAACAGAGGACTGGCACAACAAACCAATGCACGGACAATACATGAGACAGACTAAAGAACTAGCCAGCGATGACAATTGGCAATGGCTACAGAGGGGAGAGCTAAAGAAGGAAACTGAAGGAATGATAACAGCGGCACAAGATCAGGCCCTAAGAACCAGATATGTTCAAAGTACGATAGACGGAAATAACATCTCTCCCATATGTAGGAAGTGCAATACGAAAATGAAACCATAAACCACATAGCAAGTGAATGCCCGGCACTTGCACAGAACCAGTACAAAAAGAGGCATGATTCAGTAGCAAAAGCCCTCCACTGGAGCCTGTGCAAGAAACATCAGCTACCTTGCAGTAATAAGTGGTACGAGCACCAACCTGAGGGACGTGATAGAAAACGATCAGGCAAAGATCCTCTGGGACTATGGTATCAGAACGGATAGGGTGATACGTGCAAATAGACCAGACGTGACGTTGACTGACAAAGTCAAGAAGAAAGTATCACTCATTGATGTCGCAATACCATGGGACACCAGAGTTGAAGAGAAAGAGAGGGAAAAAATGGATAAGTATCAAGATCTGAAAATAGAAATAAGAAGGATATGGGATATGCCAGTGGAAATCGTACCATAATCATAGGAGCACTAGGCACGATCCCAAGATCCATGAAAAGGAATCTAGAAAAACTAGAGGCTGAAGTAGCTCCAGGTCTCATGCAGAAGAGTGTGATCCTAGAAACGGCACACATAGTAAGAAAAGTGATGGACTCCTAAGGAGGCAGGATGCAACCCGGAAACCCCACACTATAAAATACCACCAAGTCGAATTGGAGGACTGTGATAGAGCAAAAAAAAAAAAAAAAAAAAAAAAAAAAAAAAAAAAATAATAATAATAATAATAATACAGGTTTTATTGAAAATAATGGCTATTTTATTGCATTATTTTCAATACAACCTGTATTAATGAAGTTCATCTTCCAGCAAATAATAATAATAATAATAATAATAATAATAATAATAATAATAATAATAATAATAATAATAATAATAATAATAATAATAATTCCAAAGGATAATATTCCACCCGAGTAGTTGAGGAGCGGAAAAATGATTAAGGTAACCAAATATCAGTCGTGATATTGATGTCTGTCTGTTTGATAATGATTGGAAAATGGAGGGAGGTATTTTGGGGCTGTGTTACCTATGTATGTATGTATGTATATTTGTATGTATGTATGTGAGTGTAAATGCGGACGGACGGACAAATAGCCATTTAAAATGGGCATCTCGTTTGAAAGTGCGCGAATACACTTCTAAGTCGTCAATTCAACGACCTCACAGTCTTGTCCATCGCAATAAAGAAGAAGAAGAAGAAGAAGAAGAAGAAGAAGAAGAAGAAGAAGAAGAAAGCCGGGGTGTGGAACTATCCAGAGTTGAAATGAAAGCCATCAGAAAAGAGATTCGCAGAATTTGAAAACTGCTTCATTCACACAATCAACGCCAACAAGCTCGACTCAAATTCATCACAACTTCAGGGCAGGTACTACACCATCGCACATCGCTCACTTCCCAGTTACCTTTGAGAATAATGTTCACTGTGACACACGCTTAGTTTGAAAATATCGTCTATTTTGATGTCTCAGTGATTAAACACAAAAGAATGCCTTCTCTCTCTCTCTCTCATACATAAACACACAAACACGCGTGAGCACGGACTCACAAATACGTATATAGTACTGACCATATTCCTTTCATACAAATCTTGCATGTCTTTAGAGGGCATGCATTCATATGAGCAATCATTAGCACACCAGGCATTTCAGTCAAAAGCGAATGCATTTCCACCCATAACCAATATTTGCAGGAAGGGCCTAGATCTGCAATGCCAAATTTTATAATTCACTTAGCCCGGGCAACCCCATGATCGATTTTGCTTCTGATTCCCTTTGGCTCTCTCTCTCTCTCTCTCTCTCTCTCTCTCTCTCTCTCTCTTTAACGATGATGCAATTCATTAATGAATGTCAAATTATGGCATTGAATACAAGTATATGCAAATCACATTTTTTTTTATTGTATATGGACGCTATCAAAACTAATCAATAAAAATTTTTTAAAACAGTTTCAGATCCATGAGAGACAATGACACCCTATTGATATTTTATTCTTGCATGAATTTCAAATAGAAAGAAAATGACAAAAAATTTCCTTTAACCTTGAAACTACTGTTTTATGTATCGAAAAAAAAGTCGTATTTTCCTTCTAACCGAAGCACCAAATGGGCCATTCTCCACCAAGAAAACATTGAAAGTTAATCTGGCGAAAAAAAGAGAAATCCTCATAAGTCTTTTGTTTCGACTCAATTTTCATATTTCAAAACAAATTTCTGCCAGAATCGATAGTTACCTAAAACAGTTAATATTATTCGATCACCATTTCTGGAGCGTTTAATACAAACTTTAATAGTTCATCTCCGAGATTATGAGATAATGGAAGATGAAAATGAAAGGAAGATGACAAAAATACAGACACAGTTAGTCTTCATCAACTCGGCCCTTAGCTAGATACTCGTTAGATCTTGATAAGTTTGTCTGTTATTGCAGTAATCTCTTGTTGTCGTAATGTATAACAATACGACATTGACCCGTAAGTAACTCACAATGACGTGCTTTCGTTTACAGCAAGTATAAATTATATTAGTATTAGGAAATTCACGTTATTTAATTTGAAATTAGTTGTAACAAGCTTTCTCAAACAACAAATGCTTTTAGTTTTCTGTAAAAGAAAACTATTAAGATGGCTTTGTCTGTCCGTCCGCACTTTTCCTGTCTGCCCTCAGATCTAGAAAACTACTGAGGCTAGAGGGCTGCAAATTGGTATGTTGTTCATCCTCCCTCCAACCATAAAACATACCAAATTCCAGCCATCTAACCTTTGTAGCTTTTAGCTTATTTAAGGTTAAATTTAGATATAATCGTGCGCCTGGCAATGATTTAGGACAGGCCACCATCGGGCCGTGGGTAAAGTTTCATGGGGCAAGGTTCATACAGCATTATATCGAACGATAGATCTATTTTCGGTGGCCTTTATTATAAACTGAACAGAAAACTCGATTGCGCCAAAGAAACTTAGCACATTTCTTGTTTTCTTTAAGTGTTTGGTAGAATTACTTCGACCAGTTTCAAACCTTTCGAGGACTTGGTGGATCTTTGAAAAGCTACTTATAAGGAATCATAACAACAGCTACGTAGTATAACACGTTCCCATTCCTCCCAGATCTCGACCAATGCTCCGATTGGCAGGGCGCTGCAAACACAACTCACTCTAAGGGGCTGTTTTTGACACGATCAAAGGTCACCAGATGTCGGACAGAATCCCACTAAGAAAAGGTTGACTGATTGATTGATAGACAGACTTGTGGCATCCATGCCAAGAGCTGGGGCAACTAAGGCCATTCAGCGCTGAAACGGAAATTGCCAGTGACAAGGTTTGAAGGATTAACAGGAAGAAACCCTCAAAGCAGTTGCATTAGGAATCAACTGTTACGAGAGGGTGGACAGTAAGATGGAAGAAAGAATATGTATGGAAGTACAGTAAGAGGAATGAAAGGGGTTGCAGCTAGGGGCCGAAGGGACGCTGCATAGAACCTTAAATAATGCTTACATTACACCGCATGAGGTGCACTGACGGCACTACCCCCTACAGGGGAAGAAAAGATTGAGCTTCAGGAGAGACCTAAGTGAGGCAAGAAATCGATATAGGATGATAACCCTTCATTAAAAAGGCTCTCGTACAAGATCATCATCTTCCCGGAGAAGCTCAGATCGTCATTACTGTTCTTATTTCAATCACACGAGTCGTGTGATCATTAACCGAGACATAAGGTGAATTTAAAGTACCTCATTTTCAAAGACCTGATAAGAAAAATCGACAAGCTAATAATGATAATAATAATAACAATAATAATAATAATAACTGAGCGCAATTCTTCCTCTTAGTGGATTATCTGCTCCAACAAAATGTCATTTCCTTTTCAATTTCGTCTTCGTGGAAATAAAAATGTTCTAGATAGTTTCAGCAACCCTCCTCGGTTTGGTTCAACAAATAGTGGGTCCTAACGAGGCCGAAAACCCCAACATTTTGCAAGAGTAGACACACTCACCTTCAAAAACGAAGATAATATAAGAGAGGGTCGCGGGTTTGGTCCATTAGAAGCTCGAACCTAGGTCCCCTCATTCTGCATGAATATAAAGGGGCTATGAATGATGAATAAGAGTTCATTCCCGTCTGTCTGCAGGCCCCTGGCAGGAACTAAGAACCTCTCTATTTTATTATTATTATTATTAATATTTTTCTGACCCCCTATATCCCCTCCAGGTACTGCCTCACCTCATCGGTGGAATTTTTGGAGAAGATCCGCGACTCCCCCGGTGCGGGAACCATGGCGTCCTTAGACGTTGAGTCCCTATTCACCAACGTCCCAGTCGACGAGACGATAGGGATCACCATGGAGCGGGTATATAGGAATCCCGATATGAGACCCCCTAACATCCCAGAAGACTCCTTAAGAACCCTGCTGGATATCTGTACGAAGAGAGCCCCTTTCACCACCCACCGAGGACAGATGTACCGCCAGAAGGACGGCGTAGCGATGGGGTCCCCCTTAGGAGTCCTCTTCGCTAACTTCTACATGGGAGAAGTGGAAGAAAGGGTCTTCTCGCAACACAGATGTCCCCGCACATACGCACGCTACATCGATGACATCTTCGTGCAAGCCGACTGCGAGGATGAGGTAGAAGCCCTTTGGCAGCAGTTCCTGCAGAAACAGCGCACTCAACTTCACTGTCGAGGTACAGCAGCAACGATCGGCTCCCCTTCCTCGACGTCCTTGTCACGAAGACGAATCAGAAGTTGGCGACTACCGTTTACACCAAAGCTACGAACCTCGGACTTTGTCTGAATGGTGATAGCGAGTGTCCTGCGCGGTTCAAGACCACCACCGTCAGGGCCTTCGTCAGGAGGGCCCTCTCGCACTGTTCGACGTGGCAGGACACACACCTCGAACTCGACCGAGCATCCCAGATGCTAATTAACAATGGGTACTCGAACAAACTCGTAAACCGAGAAACTCGAGCCGCCCTTGACAAGTGGTACATGACGGAGGAAGAGAGAAGGAACATTCCGCCCCCGGAGGATATCAAACTTTTCTATAAAGCCTTCATGCACCACCAATACAAGGAAGAAGAAGCAGCCATGAAGAAAATAATAGAGGAACACGTCCGCCCCATGGAGGAAGGAAAGAGAGTGTCCCTCATTATTTACTACAAGAATCGGCGTACGAAAGACCTCCTGATGAAGAACAACCCCTCCCCACCGGCAGGAGACCCCCTGAAGCAGTCCAAACGTCGTCTACCGATACGTATGCCCCGCCAAGGATGCCCTGGGATTTACATCGGCATGACGACGACTGAGCCTTGTCAAAAAGGATTTCCTGCCACGCCCAGGAGGGCGCCATTAGGCAGCACGCCCTTGCAGTACACCGCAGAAACATCACGAGAGACGACATCGTCAGGAATATTAAGATCATCGGGAGAGCACCTGACCCACGACGTCTGCGTCTCCTAGAAGCGCTGCTCATCCTCGAGGAAAAGCCTCCCCTCAATACCACCCAAGAAGCGTTCCTGATACCGACGTGTGTGAGGAGGACCACACCCCTCTCCCCTAACGAAAGTACCAGCGCGCATGGAACGAACACCGGACATGAGAATAATACCAGGGGTGACGTCACGCAGGTAGAAGCCAATCAAGAGGCTCCCGGTGATACCCCCTACCTGAGAAGGTCTGCAAGACTCGTCAACGCCCGCCGTATGAGTCACCTTCCCGGGAACCAATTGTTACGGGCTGCTCTGTGAGCCCGTGCTGGCACAAGGCCAGCTTAATCTTAAACAACCACTATTATTATTATTATTATTATTATTATTGAAAGATATTGCTGCATCAGCTGCATTCAACTTGTAAATAGTCTTCTCTATTTTTCTAATAATTGCTTTCTCTCTGCTACTACAACTGGCGTGTATTGCGCCGATATGATTCATCAGGAGGAGTCAATTTCAGGGATATTGCTTAAAATTTATTTATTTGTCACAGTAAATGAACAAATAGATCAAAATATAAGTCGATCTAGTGGCCAACGTTTCTCTCGGTATCATCCGAGCATGATCACGGCAGTGGGTCGCGAGCAGACTGTAGATGCTTTTGTTGTTGTTGTTTAAGATTAAGCTGGCTTTATGCCAGCACGGGCTCTTGCTCAAGAGCAGCCCGTAGGTGATGCTGTCAGGATCTACTCAATATATAGTGGTAGGTCAGCAGGGGGCCGACCGCTCGCTGAGTTTTCATTGGTTGGAGGCGCAATGCGCTCCTGCTATTGGTTGAAGGAAGTTTCCTTCAAGAGACTTCTCGTCGTTGAAGGTCGGGCTGTTGCAGCCTAGCAGACCATCGAGGCTGGGACATGACTTCCCTGGGCGTTGTGTCACGACGGCTCGCATTGTTATTGGCTATTGGGCTGCTTGATTCATCTGGTATTCTTTAATAGGGGGTGTCGCTCGGTGTGGTATTACTTGTACTATTATTTATATTCATCGGTCTTCTTAAATTGGTGGAGAGGAAAAGCACTTCCTGTGTCGTATTTAATGAGGGCTTTTCTTGCTGTATGAGGAGTGCCTCGAGCAGTCGTAAACGTCGCTGGTCAGCAGCCATCCTATTATCTTAATATTCTTGATAATACCGTCGCGGGAGATAGTTTCTTGGTGTGCTGTCATGGTATGGTCTATGATTGCCCCTTCTTGTGCGTGGCAAGAAATCCTCTTGGACAGTTTCATAGAAATACCAACGTAAGAGCCGGGACATCCACGGACGGGGCATAAGAATTGGTAGACTACATTCGACTGTTTGAAGAGGTCTCTTGCTGGAGGGATCGGGTTGTTCTTCATGATAAGGTCACGGGTACGTCGATTTTGGTAATAAATTACGAGTTTGAGTTCTTTGTTGACTTCGGTAGGGGTCACATTCTCTCTGATGATTTTTCTCAAAGCATCTTCGTCCTCAAGGTGACGTGCGTGCATTCTAGCTTTGTAATACAGCTTAATCTTCTCATGGGGGTGGGGCTGCGGTCTCTCACTCTCGCTGTACCACCGATCCAGCGTTGTTCGGACTTCTTTATCAATAAGTCGATTCGGATACCCGTTATTAACGAGCACCAGAGTGACTCGGTCGAGTTCTTAGTGAGTGTCCTGCCAGGAAGAACAGTGCGTGAGGGCCCTCCGAATGTAGGCCCTGACTGTGGTATCCTGGAACCGTGCATACGCAAATACGCAAGATATATTGACGATATCTTTGTACAAGCCGAGAATGAGGAAGACGTTGAAGCTGTCCGGCGCATGTTCCAGCAGTGCAGTTCGCTGAATTATACCGTCGAATTCAGCAACGAAGGCCAGCTCCCCTTTCTCGACGTCCTCGTCTCCAAGACCGACGATGGTCTAAGAACCTCGGTGTATGCAAAGCAAACAAACTTAAGGCTTTGTCTGAATGATGAAAGCAATGTCCTGCACGGTTCAAGAACATTATTATTATTATTATTATTATTATTATTATTATTATTATTATTATTATTATTATTATTATTATTCTACGGCATTCAGTTTACATAGTGTTCCCCGCGCGTTATAACCTTCCTATCGTCAGCTTGTAACTTGTATATCCTATTTCCTGCGGTTATATCAAGATGTTCTCTACCATCTAGGAGTTTCAACATTATCTACAGACTTTGCATTTTACCTTACTAAAATATATCTCCTAGTGCTTTCTTATATGATATTTATCGAGTGAAGGAATAATTGTACCACATAAGATGATTCTCATTGTTATGAACGATATAGCAATCTGTCAGGGAACATGATCTCGCCTCTCTCTCTCTCTCTCTCTCTCTCTCTCTCGCTCTCTCAGCTCAGATTCAGCGCTCGGTATAGGAGGAGCAGCGTCACGCCCCAGATGATGCCTTCAGAAAAAGCTGTCATCAATTCCCAGTTGTTCCCTGACGCCAAGTAAACCGCCATATCAATCATTTCGATCTGGTGGTATTTATTATTATACAATAAGTATTACAATTAAGATCTCCAAACTTTGCGAGATGGACAATGTGCAAAGACAAAATCATATAAAAACAACCTTAGCTCTTTCGTAAACTATGTCAGCAGCCTCTCTCTCTCTCTCTCTCTCTCTCTCTCTCTCTCTCTCTCTCTCTCTCTCTGTAATTAACGTACGGTTCATCATTTAACGCACCTTTATCTCTGACTTGCATATTCATTTGAAAGACGTTTTTCATCCTTTTCTTTACTTCCTCTCTCTCTCTCTCGGAGAGGATACTAGACGGACAGACAGACAGACGTTACAGACGACTGTCCAAGACAGTCGGAAGATATTTGGGGCGAATGACAAATGCTTCAATATGAGGCTGTGTCACAGACTACACAAACGCCTAGACACTGGTGTTTGCGTGTTTTTCTGTGTTTATAGATGAATAATGTACAACAGTTTAAATGTGTAATTATCTGGGCCTATAATGTTTTTCAGTCACTGAAAAATGAGGGTACGATTCATTATATTTGATTGATTTTCCATGGGAAATAATGCGTCTGTGATTTGTCCTTAATCATTAAAAATCGATTCTGTTCATCATACTTGCATTGTTCATTAATGCAGTTTCAAACTCCTTCCTTCGCTATCATTGCAATAACAAACGAGACATTAGACTGATTTCATTGTACTTATACATTATTATTTATATGAATGAATGCAATGTCATGGAATGAATAAAGAGAAATTCTCTAACAATTTTTCTTTTTTTAATTTGGTTCAAATTCCTGACTGCAAAAGAGACGTCGCGATGAAGCTTTTATTGTGAACAGCCTCTTTATAGCATTTCTGTGTTTTTTTTTTATATCCTCCTTTTATATCCTGCTTATATGTCCTTCCTTTTATATGTCCTACCTTTGTATCCTACCTTCTTGCATGTCTTTAATATCGTCGTTTTATATCCTCTTTTTATCCTCCTTTTTATATCTTGCCTTTATATCATCTTTTCATCCTCATTTTATATCCTATTTCTATTTCTTCCTTTTATATCCTATTTTTTATATTCAACCATTATATCCTCTTGTATTCTCATTTTATATCCCTCATTTATATCCTCTTGTATCCTACCTTCATATCCTTTTTTATCCTTCTATCATATCCTACTTTTATATCTTCCCTCAAGGACGTGAGATGGTACGTAAGGCAGGTTGGCATGACTGAGCTATAAACGCTGGCGTTGGGATATATCCCCCATGCTCATTCATGGTTTGCACGAAATGGAAAGATTTTGTTTATTTATGTAGTATGGATGTATGGATGTAAGGGCAGCAGCATCCACTTCTGTGCTACCTATTGGTTTCCATTTGTTGATTTATTTCATTTTGTGGGCGTCATAGCATTCTTCGACGCGAATTTAATTCGACTTTGTACGTTGTCTACGATGTTATTATTCAAGCTATGACACTTATTCTGGTGTCAATGGAGAACGGATTACGTGTGCCTTATTCTGGTATATTCAAAAGCAGCATAAAAGCAAAATTCACAATGTCAGGACGAGTTAAAGTTGTCACAGAAATTAGCTGTCAGGACAGCTTGAAGCAACTCTGGGCTTCAGATCCGCGATAGGCGTTTGCAACCTGACCAATTCCTTAATATGAAAAATCATGTTATCAACACTTTTGTTCTGATGAAATTACTATTGCCTAAGAAACCTCAGTATACTAATTGCTTTCTTTTTCGTCTGAAATGATCTTGAAAAAGGAGCAGCATCACAAACCCATTGCAGATTTAATCTTAGACAAAAGAGGTCAACAGAATCTTGCAACTCCAAAGAGGGAGAGGACTAAGCTCTCTACATCTCCCAGACGTATAATTTTACATCGTGGCCTTTACATTATTATTATTATTATTATTATTATTATTATTATTATTATTATTATTATTATTATTATTATATAAGTAGTGGTATAAGTAATATCATCATGTGGCATCACTCGAACAGTACAACAACTTTGGTAGGCAATATCATACTCTCTGCCTACCAACATAAAGCTGAAAATTCCTTAAACATTATAGATTGTCTGATAAACGTTAACACGGCCATCCAAACTCGAATTACTGACATTGCAAGCTTGAAATTATGAGCAATATATCTCAGGTAGCTTTCACGAACGCAATATATTCCATGAAACGTCTGATAGACTCATTTTCATTGGTATTTATATTAATTATTTTCAAAATAAAGAAAGGGCGAACCTTCCACGATAGACCATTTGATAGTTCGGAAACGAGCATTTCCCAATTAAAATGCCAGTGCCTTGTTCTGTCCCAAGTACCGAAGGGCCTCAGGTGACTGTGACGTCTGCAAAATCGCGCACTCGAAACTGGATTGGACCGGATTTCATTTCAGAATTGTGGACTACAGCCGCCATCTATTGACTGCCCAAAGCAAAATGTTGCTCAAACAGAAAACTGTTGTGCTTTTGATAGTGAGGAGAGATAAAAAAATTGCCGAATTAGTGATTGCAATGACTGCATAAAAAAGTAAAGTATATACTCAATTATTTATGCCTATTTGTGACGAGCAAAATAGTATTTGAAGCCAAATGCTTGGAATTGTACGAGGTTATTCACGTATCGGGTTCTGGTAACACATTCACAGCCCTGAATTGTTAGCTGGCGAAAAGCTAGAATTACCAACATTAGACTATTCCACATATTATTATTGTTTAAATTGTAGTAAAACTGGGGGTGCATTATACAGAGAAGGTTTTACATTCTTATTTTTAGGTTTAACCTCGGCAAAACCTCACATAAATTATATTTTTCTTTCGGTTGGTACTTTTCAAGGGTTTGTATGGCTGGCTACAGGGTTACAGAGTGCACCTACAGGGTGTCAGCACTGCGATTCCTCTTAACTTTTCTCCTGACTACTATGAGATTCAGGGTCTCTGTAACACGGTTTTTTGGACTTTGCTCCTTGTCAAAGCATCGGATGTAGCTGAAAGTTGACATATGTATATTTTACAGCCACACACAAATTTTGTCATCATTATCAATAACCTAAACCCGATAGTTTTAATTTTTATAGAGTAAAAATGAACTAGCCGACGCCATGGCCAATGATTACGAGCCAAGAGTCGAAAAACATTCATTACGTAAGCAAGGTAAACAAACACCTTTGACGAAATGTTGCCCCGCCCATCCACTAGACAGAAACTCCATCGGTTCTGAAACCCAAAGACTTTATGAATGGCGGAACAATACATAGATGTGGGTGGGGTATCAGTGCTAGCGTAATAATACTACTATAGCAGTAGTGCCGCAACAGTATAGCAGTAATATACATGAATTAAACGTTTAGGCTAACTGCTGGGATCCTTGAGGATCATTTAGCACTTCTTACAACTACTCAAGAAATTAGTTTTTATATCCAGAAGTTAAATTTTCTAATCCAACAATGCCCATGGTAGCCTTCAGTGTTATCCTGAATTATAACGAGGCGAAAGTGGGTGGAGCCTCATGGTTATCTTTCTGACCATAATTATTGGTGAAGGTTTAAAGCCAATATACGGTACCGGCTATTTTTTTTTTCAGTAAATATCCCTATATCTTGTCAATCTGATTGTGACCTATAAAGTAGACTGTAATTTCGTAGGAAACCTATTTTGGGAGTTAGACTAATAATCTAAGTGTGTTTGTATTTATTAACATATTTTGTTGGTTTGTTCATTATGACAATTATCAGTGGAGAGGTTCCAGAGTTCATAAAGGTGTACTGCTTTGCTTGTATTTAAATTTGTATGTCATTGTTGCCAGAGGTATAGCCTTCGTTACGTATAGCCAATCATCCATCGAGAAAGAGGGAAGAAATGCTGTCATAAGTTACGTAACGAGTGCGTTCGAAACCTTTTCTCTGAGTAAGTTGGCTCGTCTTCAAAAAAAGTCACTTTTTCATTGTAAGTACCAAATTTATTCAACCTACGTAATGCAGAATACAGTCAAAATTTATGTGTAGATATAATATGTATTCTGAATAAGCGTTATATTTATGAAATGCATAGATAAAAAGTTATTGCGAAAAAACCGTGTTACAGAGGCCCTGAATCTCATAGTAAAATATTCCAGAAAATAATCACTGGCTACGTTCTAATAGCTGATTTGGTTGTGCATTTCATTAATGCATAAATTCCCGTTAATTAAGGTATTTCATCCTCAAGATATTGGTCAGTGTATACGAGATTTTTACAAAACTTATAACCTAAAAGGACGATTATTTGTCCGAGTTTCTGTAACTTTCCACAAGGTTATAAAAATTGAATTACTTGCTAGGTCTGTCATGAAGTCAGAATATCCTCTATAGTAATATCATATAAAGAAACACATTAATAAATAAGCCAGGAAATGCTTAATATGACAGTGAAACTGATAAGGGTCACAGGATTACCAAGTGGAAATGCACTTTCAGCATTTTCTGCAGGGAGAAATTGGGTGTAATTATTACATAAATTAATGGAAATTACATCTGTTTAAGATATATATATATATTATATATATATATATATATATATTATACATATATTATATATATATATATATATATAGACATATATACATTTTAAATATTCGTATTCCCAGGGTTGCTTCTCGATTTCCTATCGTATCCTGGAATTTTAAAGTCGGTTATTCTGAGTAACAAAAATCGGAAGTATTTCAACACCAATTTTCGAATTTCCACGAATTTGAGCAAACTCGAGACACTTTCAACCAAAAACAATTATTTTTATTGAATATATTTCCAAAACGGCAAATTTTTTGTTAAAATAAAATTTAAAGGATTCATGATGTTTGATTTGAATAGTCCTTGATGCCTCATGAATCCCAACTGTTAAGACTTTTAGACGAGAGAATCCGGTCTTTTCTACGCTATTTGGTAATTTTTGGAATGAAAATGACAAAGTATTCCTTACGGGAATCAATTAACGCCTTTAATTCATTAATTTTCCTACAGAATAGTTCGTTATTTGGCCTTAATTGCCTGTTAAAGCCTCTATGAATGTTGGCAATCCTGCTTCCTATCCGGACAAGGAGCAGCCATTGTTTGTTACCAGAACGAACTTGGTCCTTTGTTGACAACTTTTCCCGTTCTTTGAAACGTCCCCTTAATATTAAGGTTCAATTTGAGATATATCAAAGTTCCTTACTAATAGTTATCACATATCTCGATAAAGGATTTATTCGTGGTATTGCTAAACCAATATATAATACTTTCGTCTTCAAACAACCAACCACACTTCATCCGAAGACTGTCATGGCACTCAATAGATGTCTTCAGTATACAATCTTGTTAAAACGTTACATAAGAAATATCCTATATTTGGTATTCCTAGCACACAATGCCCTTTATTTAGGGTTAATAAAGAGCAGAAATCTTCTTTGCATTATTAGCAATGCCTTTCTTCATATAATGATATCAGTATCTTTATCTTCAGAGGGGGTTTTTATTTGATTTATGAAATTTAGGCATGAGGCAGACGAGATTACTATAGGTAACCTTTTAACTATTTCTTACGTTTTCTATTCAAGAAGAAAAATCGTCTTTTATAGAAAATGGTATTTTCTATAAAAGTGGTAATATTACAAAGTAGTAATATTACCTGGAATGGCCTCCACTAGGTCATTCTTGGCCGTGGCTGACCTCGACGAGATAAGTATCTCTCTGCGGACCTCGTTGAGGTAATCATTGCCAGGTAAGACCGCTCATCGAGCTCATACTTGGCCGAAAAGCTTCCATTGAAAAGACATGAGTCGACTGATCTAGTGCATCTGTAAGGATGGAACAGAGACACCGAAAGAGCTGTACTGGTTTATTGATCAGAAACAAATATATATATATATATATATATATATATATATATATATATATATATATATATATATATAGTATATAAGGAGGCTATGCAGATGGAAACGTAATGTCCGTCACGAGCCCATACAAAAAGGGACGGAAGTCCCCGCTACGGTTTGTGTTTTCTCGCACATACAAATATTACATAAATATGCGTACAGGATACATATTTTGATGATATATATATTGCCGGAAAGGCCTAAACTGCTCTACATTTTGGTATATATATATAAAAATGTATGTAACGGAAGGACCGACATTTCGGCAGAAATGCCGTCCTTAATTAAGCATCTCTCTCTCTGTTGCCACTTTTATATTTAATGATGATAGTGATAACTATAAAAATAGGTCGGTTTACGGCGGCGAGAGAGAGAGAGAGAGAGAGAGAGAGAGAGAGGTGGCAGTGCCACAAATACAGCTGTAGTGCTACTATTCACAGCTTGGTTTAATCATTCAGTGACTTAAGAAAGAATCTCATCAGCAGAATAATCGAGCTGATGATTAATGATCAGGGACGTACTAATTGTCACCTCCACCTGAGGCAACAATGAAGTAGGGACTGAGGAATAAATAGGCCTATAATATAGACAGGAATTCTCATTCTCATAATAATAATAATAATAATCCACCTTTGCAGAAGATGTACTACTGAAATATTATATATATATGAATTTATTTCAGCTTGGTAACTAATGTGGAGAGAGAGAGAGAGAGAGAGAGAGAGAGAATTTTGGTATAATAAGTATTACTGGTCAGCAAGAAACCAACTAACAGATAACGAATGAAGCAGAAAGCAGCCTTCTGACAGCGTCGAGTAGGTCGAGGAGGATGCCTTGGCTGTGTATGCATATACGCCTCTCTTACCTCTTACTTCTTACTCACTCTCTCCGGTGACATTGAGTGATGATTTGCTCTTTCCCAAGGAACAAAGGCGAGAAATTATATAAATATTATTATTATATTCAGTTTTTAGCATTGAAAATTCTCTCTCCCTCTCCTTCCCCACATCCTCATCCAGTCGCCATCTTGTCCGCCAAATTCCTCCTCCTCCTCCTCTTTGGGAGGACTCCCGCCCTTCCCTTTCTCCTCCAGTTCTTCAGTGGGTCTCCTCCTCCAGCGATGAACGGCCTGGCATCATTGAGGTCCTGCCTCCCTCCCTCCCTCACTCCTCTCTTCCCCTGAGGGACTGAGAGCTTGGCGGCCCAGGGTTGCCGCGAAGTCCGCACATCATCGAGAAACTAGCTCCGCACCGGGAGTTGTAGTGTTAATTGCCAAGCAATGTTATTTTACTACACTAACTAGACTAAATAGTCACCCTGCTTATATTATATTAACCGTATCTTTACCAGTATATGAGTTGGGTTTATATCTTCTGAAACATTACGTAACTTTAATGATGGTCAAATTTAGAATCCACGGTCCAGATATAACAGGTCAGCCAGACAGCTCCCCAATTTTAAGCCTCTTCTGCTCACCTACGTCATCTGAGGGAGCGTGGTAGTGAGAACCATTAAGACCGTAGGTCTAACACACCGTCAAGAGACCTTTATTTGTTTATTCTTTTTTTTAGAAGAGAATGTTTTTGAGAATATGATCTTTCAAGTGTCAAAAGAATGTAAATAAAACAACATTTGCCTTTTGAAAATATTTGATCAAGTTACCGAAATTCAGTTGCTTCTGAAACATTACGTAACTTTAATGATAGTCAAATTTAGAATCGAACGAGACACGCGGACAGTGTTCAGCCTTGAAGCTGATTTATTACATTCGATAAAGATATATATATATATATATATATATATATATATATATATTATATATATATATATATAGCCTATATATCGAATGTAATAAATCAGCTTCAAGGCTGAACACTGTCCGCGTGTCTCGTTCGATTCTAAATTTGACTATCATTAAAGTTACGTAATGCATATATATATATATATATATATATATATATATATATATATATATATTATATATATATATATATATATATTACGGGACTATTTTTAATTACCATATCTTTAATGGTATTGTTATAAGAGAACACTAAATTTACATTAAACGATTTAAATATTGATTTTATGGTTTCAAATCCACGAAAATAAGGTAAGCTAAGTTCATTTTTAGCATTTCTTTTTCATTAATAGCAACATTATAAAACTTTTGTGAGCTTTTTGATAACATAAATCAATTAAATGAGGTGGGTAGCAGAGATCGTTTCCTATCTTTTTTATGTATTCTATTTCTTGGTCCAGATATTGTGGACTCGTGATACGTAAAGCGCATAGGAACATAGAAGAAAAAATTTAAATTTTAATATTAAGATGGTGGCCAGAATAAAAATGTACATATGTTAAATTATTTGTGGGTTTTCTGTAAATACTGGGGGGGGGGGAATTTGCATTGGAAAGATTCTCTATGTATTAATACATCTAGGAAAGGGATGACATTGTTATTTTCAATTTCAACAGTGAATTTTATGGGTGGCAATAAATTATTCAATTTAGACAGTAAATCATTTACATCAATACCACCAGGTAAGACTACTAAGATATCATCGACATATCAGTACCATTTTAAGGGGATAAGTGTGATACTCGGGAGGTGTTGTCTCTCAAAAAATTCCATATATAAGTTTGAAAGGAGAGGTGATAAAGGGTTACCCATGGCCATACCAAATATTTGTTAGTAATATTCTGCATTAAAAATAAATCTGCAATCACAAATACATAACTTAATTAAGGAAATTATGTGACTAACGGACATAGGCAATTCATGCAGTACAAGTTCATTACTTAAATATTCTAGCACAGAGTCAATAGGGACTTTTGTAAACAAAGAACATACATCAAAACTGACAAAAATATCGCTAGGGTTTAGTACAATGTTATCTAATTTTTTCACAAGATCAAGAGAATTCCGGATTGTGAATTAGATACAGTTCCTAGTATATATATATATATATATATATATATATATATATATATATATATATATATATATATATATAATTACAAAGGCAAATTGAAGATAGCTGGACCTAAAGAATAAATGCATTGTAAGACACGTTTGGGTTACGTTATCTGCTGTTGTCAAAATTGGTTCTTGACAATCGTATGATCGTACCTATCTGATATTGGCGCATGAACACTCGAGACTAGTGAAAATGGTTCATTTTTCAAAAATATTGGTATTTTCAGAAAATATTATATAATTTCAATCATTTTTATAATGGAAAAAAAAGTTTTAAAAGCATAAATATATATGGCGGACCTAGGCAGCGCCGCATACATGAGGATGCAGTCCGCAGCTCTACATTCAATGACTCCTCCTCGAATCTTCTCCGCACTTTTGGTAGTTTCTCCGCGCTTTGGCAACACTGGCTTGGCCACCGAGAGTACAAGGCCATTTCACCCTCTGGCCGCGTCGTCCTAAGCAAGGTCTAAAGAATATATATTCTTTAGACCTTTGCGGTCCTAAGTAAGGCTGACCTGGCTATCTCGGTGGTCGGTGGTGGAGCTCTCACTCAAGGTGGCAGAGGAGTAGGGGAAGGTTCGGGCTCTCTCTCTCTCATGAGATGAGGGTATGACCCCAAAAGATCCTGATTTCAGTTTTTTGAGTTCTGAATGAATAGGCCTATATATTATATATATAATATTATATATATATATATATATATATATATATATATATATCTGTTTGTTTCAGTTCGGAATGTCTTGTCTTATCCCTTTTTGTGTCTTACATTTCGTTACTTTTTTCTATATTTTTTATCATATTCAGATGTAAATAATCACTCATTTTCATATGAACTGGATGGAGGGAGTGTTTGCATGTATAACCTAACAAAGAACAGTATACCTAGGCCTTTGTATATGTCATGTAATATGCAATGTCTTGCAAGACACTGCATAATACACACAACACACACACACACACATATATATATATATAAAGATATATATTATATATATTATATAATATATATATATATATTATATATATATAGATAGATAGAATAGATAGTATATACATACATATGTCTGTGGAACATATCTCCAAAGTTCCTGTAGGACTGTGAACAGTCTCCCTCCATTTGATTATTACACTTTTGTCAATTTATTCATTAATTTGTTTTTTTAAGGCTTTTTCTTTTCAAATAAGTGATCTACTTTTTTCGATGATTCCTATTATTATCTTCTGTTACCTCAGTTGATAATAATAATAATCTAATAATAATAATATAATAATAATAATAATAATAATAATAGCGTGTCTGACACTAGCACTTTGGATTCATAGGCGTGAGGGAGGGTAATGGTTTTATTGAGAGAGAGAAAGAGAGAGATCAAGTTTGAGTTTTACGTTTGTTTTAGTTTTTTTTTTATTATTTATGTATTTTTAACGTAACGGTAATTATTGGATTATGATAGACAAACGCACCCGAGAACTCACCCCCACCCCCGTCTCCTCTCTTCCCTCTCTCTCTCTCTCTCTCTCTCTCTCTCTTCTCTCTCCTGTAATATATTCGTTTCAGTTGTTGATATCTGAAGATAATGTGTTCGTGCACATTCTACAGCCGCTAGGCCTAAGTCCAGTGTTGTTGATCATTGCACTAATAATAAAATGTTCGATTCCTTTCCTATTTTGGTATTTATTTCGAAGTCTATATAAATTATGTCCTTTCACATGATAATAATAATAATATAAACAAAGTTTGAAGGCTACAAGCCACGAACATTATGCCTAATGCTACCTTCGCTTTAACTGTAGCACTTGTTCCTCTAAGAATTTCATATACTATATATCGTTTCATAAAATGGCTTTCATTATGGGTTACATTTTACAGAGATTGTACGATTATTATCATTATATAATTCTACTTACGTTTCCTGCACGTACTAATTATTACTACTAAGGTAAACGTCTGAATTACTACTATAATGGGCTACAGGCTCCCCTTCGAGGGTGGGGGGTCCCTGGAGGAGGGAAGGTCCCTACCACCCAGGTGTGGTGTCTGTTAACGGTTTCCAACAAAAGATAACTAATGCTTCATATATTTTTTTAATAAATAAAATGAAATATTGGAAGATGAAAGGAAAAGCAATATATAATAATAATAATAAGCAGGGAATTCAAAGGTCTTTTTTTAAGAGTCAAATTTTGGTTGTAAAGTCAATACAGAGTTGTGCTACATCCATTTTTCAGTTCAAATTATCGAGGTTAATAGGCAATTATCCCGACACTCTGGCGGGCAGCGATCTCTCTCTCTCTCTCTCTCTCTCTCTCTCTCGTTAAGAAGGAAGTCTTGGCACTAGAATATAATGCAAAATTCCTTTTAAATGGCTGCCATTAGTTTATTTAAACAAGAAGCCGTTGCTGCTGACTGAACAGCAAGCAGCAACCTATGTAGGCCTATGTCGACTTCAAACCGGTGATGGCTTTGAAAACACTTTGATGATGTTCTATTTTGAGAAACATTCAAAAGAAAATGTCTTTGAAATTAAAACTGTCCAAATCCTATTGTCATATTGAGACAAACAGAGAGAGAGAGAGAGAGAGAGAGAGAGAGAGAGAGAGAGAGAGAGAGAGAACCCACGACATATGAATTGAGCCGTAAAAGTTGTGTTCTATTTTGTTTTCTGTTTCAATGAACTATATTTATGCAAAACTTGAATAAACAATTTTTGAAGGGCGTCGTTGGATAGCAATAATAATTAATATATGTTATTCTTACATAGGTAACATTCGTTTGAAATATATTAAAATAATATCGGCAGTTAATGTTTCACATAACGGGGTTTATAGTGCATGTTTCCGACTCCCCCCCAAAACCCCCCCTCTCCCGACCTCAGACACCCCAGGGCTGAATATAACTTTCTCTCAATTATGCATGAATTCGGGAATTATTCCTTATTCTCTCTGCATCCTCATTAAGACAGAAGATAATGACAGAGACTGCAAGACAAACGCTGACCCGTGAAAGGCACTATATAGGTCTAGGTTTGAAACTTTCTTGGATGCCCTGTAGTGGGTATTGCTTACAGTATGCCGTCAGACGGTAGTAAATCAATGACCTATGAGTAAGATGAAGTGCTGAAGGTTACAGGAGGCCTGTTGTGGACTACGGGACTGCAGACCACCTAACAGGGCAAAGAGAGAGAGAGAGTCAAGTTAGAATGGTTGGAGGTTGTATGACCTCCGTGGATGTATGACGTCATCGGGAGGGCTGTGTGTGGATATATTATATACGTTCCATATACTATAAGCCAGTTGTTTACTTACTGATTGATTAAGAAGCCTTTTATATCCTCACAGGTTATATTTACATAGACAGGGGAACCTTTTTCTTAGTCACTGGGGAAGACAGACTTTGGTTGCTCTTATTTTCATAATAGGTATAACACGCAAACACATCCATTATGAAGTATGTATGCATCAGTGTATTATTTATACTATGTATATCATAAAAAGGACAATTCTTGGAAATACATGACAGAAAAAACCCATCATGAAACATTGAAAAGCAAGAACGATCAAATGGACACATCACAAGTGTACGAAGACATCTTATCTAGCAATGAAGTCTTCGTGATTTTGACAATGATATGGCGTCATTTAATGATGATAGTGACAATCAATTACTCTTTAGTGCTGATGAAAAGCAAAGCACCAATGTAATAATAATATCCTTTATTTCGGTTCAGGGCCATATACAATGAACATACAAAATACACAGTAACATACACAATCTAGATATATGAGTCAACATGATAGGAAAAATTAGTAATCGGCACTATCCACAAAATAGCAGAGGTAGCATAAAGATAGTAATCATAATACTGGTAATAGTAATAATATTGGTGAGAAAAAAAAATGCATTGAGAGTTATAACAGTTAGTGCACAAATTATATAGCTTAAATTTCACTAGAGACCTTAGGTGGTTGCAGTAGTCTGGTCCAGAGGGCTAAATACATAAATTGAATGTATAATAATATATATTTATATATATATATATTATATATATATATATATATATATATATATTATATATATATATATAGTAATCACAGAAATAATGAAAAATAAAATATCAGCAATAAATATAATATGACAAAATCTGCAGATGACATCTTGCTAATACAGAGATTAAGTCCTTTAGGGGACAAAGGCCTCATTTTCCCATCTTTCCCACAATTTAGATCTTCTTGCTTCACTCCTTAGGATGCTTTGTATGAGCGAGTTGCCGCTGTTTCTCACTCGGGTTACCAGGCTGGGACATTGTTCGCCTTACAATGATTTTTGAATTGTCCAGGTGGTTTTCTAAGAACATCTGTGTGGCGGAGTGGTAGCGGGAGTATTTGTGAGGCGGTCTCAGAATGTCATATGTGCAAACACTGATACGTCTCATGGTCTCTCGGTATAGTTCGTCCCATAGGGAACACCCATAGATACTGTACAGTACGAGCGTAAGAGCAGCAGTTTCACGTCTCGGTGAC
This sequence comes from Macrobrachium nipponense, assembly GCF_015104395.2. NCBI lineage: Eukaryota > Metazoa > Arthropoda > Malacostraca > Decapoda > Palaemonidae > Macrobrachium > Macrobrachium nipponense. The sequence goes on along the minus strand of NC_087219.1, from coordinate 3,164,945 downwards.
AGAAGGCAAACCTCCTTGCAATCATGTTGCCAGTTGCACACAGTTTACGACGCCTCTGTTCAATGTTCTGCCGTATCTTTAGGCTCGGTCGGTTGATTAATGTGACCCACCAAATACGGAAATTCGTGACATTTGTGAGGCCAAAATGAAGGAATATTCCAAAGACATCTGCAAGTCTGGGAGACGTTCTTCGTCTGGATTGATCAGTCTCCGAGGGGGGGAGGGGCGGCGGCGATTTTCAGCTAACGTCACTTGCCTTCTTCGACGGTTCCGCTGACGTCGTTCACCAAATGTCCCTCAATCTGTAAAGAAGTCCTCCTTATCCCTTACAAAATTCCCAGGAGGAGGAGGAGGAGGAGGAGGTGCTCTGTAGGCATTACTGAAGGTTCTTTGCAGCGTCCCATCCATGGCCCCTTATTGCTGCAACCCCTTCATTCCTTTTACTACCCCTCCGTTCATTTTGTCTCCCTTCCATCTTGATATCCTGGTACCCTCTCCCAACAATTGATGGCCTAGTTCCATTCCACCCCCCCCCCCCTCGCCCCCGTCTCTCTCTCTCTCTCTTCCTCTCTCTCTCTCTCTTGAATCTATTTGTCTGTAAAATAAGAACTAATTCTGGATAGAAAACAACATAAATCCATTTACACAATTCTAGGCCTATAGTCGTTTTTTCCTCCTGTGTCATTCATTATTGAATATAATATTGGTGAAAGAGTATTTCTCTCTCTCTCTCTCTCTCTCTCTCTCTCTCTCTCTCTCTCTCTCTCTCATTTTTACGCTGAATGGATGTTGATACGATGGTAATGGTGGTGAATTGTGATGATGTTGGTGGTGATGATGGTCGTGGCGGTGATGGAAAGTGATGATTATGGTGGTGAGAGTGATGATGATGGTTAATGTTGGTGGTGATGACGATGATGGTGATTCTGATGATGAGAGTGGTGGTGATGAGAGTGATGATTATGATGGTAATGGGGGTGGTGGCGAAGAGAGTGATGATGATGATGATTATGGTGGAGATGAGAGGGACGATGATGGTGATTGTGATGATGATGATGGTGGTGGTGATGACGATGGTGGTGATTGTGATGATGATGGTGGTGATTGTGATGATGATGATGATAGTTTTGGTAAATGTTGACAAAAGTAGTAAAATCCACATCACTTTACAGTAAGCCTTGGTAGTAACGCATCTTACGAAGATGATCAAGCAGTTAAACAACGAAATTTGCTTTAATTATATATACCATTTTCTACTGATCGCTCACAGTAGGGGCGATAGGAGTGGTGGTGGTGGGGTATGACAGGGCATCTCATCTCTCTACCCAGGAGGAGGGCATAAACAGGGGTCGTTTCGCTTACTATGGCTATTTACCCTTCTCTTCTATCCGCTATAACAATTTCATACAAAAATATGAAGAATAAACCCACGAAATCGACGACTCAAGCTTTCAAAAGGGCAAATCACAGACAAAGATGGCGGCCAAATGACAAACAAAAAAATCCCCCAAAATTCCAACCAATCCCCCCCAAAAAAAATTCCCGCAAAATCACCAGTCAAATTTTTGGGGATTCTCAGTTGGGATTAGTAGTTGTAGCGCGGTCCCCCTTCTCTGTCACGGCTCTCCTCTCGAAAATAGGAGTAGTCATGATGACAGCTCTGGAACGGCCTCTTTCAGATCCAATTCCAAAACGTGACTGGTGTCTTTTGGGTATTTAAGGTTTGCCTCTTGGCCGCCATCTTTGTTATTGATGATACGCCTCTGTTGCTCTTTGTAGCGTCCATTTTTGCCTACAACGAGAGAGAGAGAAAGAGGAGAGAGGGTCACTAAAAGAAGGAGAGAGAGCGAGGGCACAAAAGAGAGAGAGATAGCCTCACTAGAGACAGTAGAGAGCGGCTACGAACAGAGAGACTGATACAGAAAGCAGAGGAAAGAGATTTAACGACACAGAGAGACTGGTTACTACAGAGAGAGAGAGAGAGAGAGAGAGAGAGAGAGAGAGAGAGCGAATTACTAGAAGAGTGAGAGAGAGAGAGAGTCACTAAGAAAAAGTGAGAGAGAGAGAGAGAGATTACGAGACAGAGAGACTGGTACAGAGAGAGAGAGAGAGTCACTAGAAGAGTTAGAGAGAGAGTGAGTTACTAGAGAGAGAGAGAGAGAGACTGATACAGAAAGAGAGAAAGAGATTACGAGACAAAGAGACTGGCACAGAGAGAGGGAGAGAGAAAGAAAGAGAGCGAATTACTAGAAGAGTGTGAGAGAGAGAGAGAGAGCGTGTCACTAGAGAGGAGAGAGAGAGAGAGAGAGTCACTAAGAGAGAGTGAGAGAGAGAGATATTACGAGACAGAGAGACTGGTACAAATAGAGAGAGAGAGTCACTAGAAGAGTGAGATAGAGAGAGAGAGTCACTAGAGAAAGAGAGAGAGTCACTAAAAGAGAGTGTGTGAGAGAGAGAGAGCGAATTACTAGAAGAGAGAGAGAGAGAGAGCGAAATACTAGAAGAGTGTGAGAGAGAGAGCGAGTCATTAAGAGAGTGAGAGAGAGAGAGATTACGCGACAGAGACCGGTACAGAGAGAGAGAGAGTCACTAGAAGAGTGAGATAGAGTGAGAGCGAGTCACTAGAGAGAGAGTAATAATAATATGATAATAATAATAAGCTTTATTCCAATATTTACATTGGCTATTACAATAAATACAAATTACATTGTAGTTTACATTTAAAAATTAGATATTTACATGTGCCTACAAAAAAATTTACATAATTATAAAACATACAAACATAGATTTACTTTATACAACTTTAAGAACAATAAAGAATTTGTGACATATATAGGTACATCATAAAAGTAATTAAAACATTGAAAATTTTGCATATAAAATATGAATCTTTTTATAATAGTACTTGAGACTCAATAAAACTCTACCTTGATAAAATATTTATTATAAAAGTTACAGCATATCTCTCTATAATATTAAAATTATCTTTAGCATGATTATAACATTTCGATTTCAAAATTACTTATGAAATACAGGTACTTATAAAACTAGAGTTATGAACATTTATCTTAAAATAGAATCTAAAGTTCATAAATAGTCTGCTAAAATGGAGTAAAAGTGTAAAAGAACTCAATTAAAATATATATAAAGTTTTACTATAACAATTATTTGGACAATAGATACTTTTTCAAATTCAGTTTAAAAGAGTTAATATTAGTTAATGCTTTTAGTTGGTTTGGCAGTTTGTTCCACACTGATGGACCCCGCACAACAAATGCTCTGCTTCCTAGATCAGTGTTGGTTCTTGAAACAAAAAGGTCATCATTAAATCTAGTTTGTCTGTTACGTCTCTCTCCAACTCTTATTAGATTAAAAAGCCATGGTGGAATTAGATTATGTAAAATTTTAAAGATCATGACACATAAATCAAAATCAATCTTCTGTTTGATTGTCAGCCATTGCAAGTTATTTAAAATTGGAGTTGCATGATCATACTTCTTGGCTTTCCCATCAATTACTTTTGCTGTAAAGTTTTGAAGCCTCTGTATCCGCTGCAGCTGCTGCTTAGTTGTCGAGCCCCAGATCTTTAAACAGTAGTCAAGAATGCTCACGCAAGAGACTTGAACGACATTCCCCAGCATTTCACTATCAAATCGGTCCTTAATTCTATTTAAGTATATTAAAGTACCATACCTTCCTACAAAAACTTCATCTATATGACCGTCAAATAGCATATACTGGTCAAAATATACCCCAAGATTTTTTACTTTAATGCTTTTCTCAATTGCAAATCCATTGAAATTTATTTTTGTGTCTTCAGGAATTTGGGATATGAACTGCCTAGAGCCAATGAATATACATTTAGTTTTAGACTCATAAATATTTAATCCATTAATTTGAAAATAACATCTCGCCATTTCTAATATTCTTTCTGCTCTTACTATCAAGTTATTTAGTTCATTGATAGTTCCAGTCATTAGAAGTTGACTGTCATCTGCGAATTGAACCAAGATGCAGTCTCGCACAGCAGTAGTCATATCATTTAATATATAAATATGGAAAAGTATTGGTTCCAAGATAGATCCCTGTGGAACTCCGAATTCTACTGGTTTAGGGGAGGATATAACATCGCCTAATCTCACTGACTGGTAACGATTTTCTAGATAGCTTTTAAACCAGAGAGGGTCAATTTTTAATTGTGTACATTTATGAAGTAAAATATCGTGGCTAACGCTATCGAAAGCTTTAGAAAGATCTAATAGAATAAGTAAAGCAAGATCTTTTTGTCGTCGATATTTCTGTAATAGTTCTGTAACTTTCAATAACGCAGTTTCAGTAGAGAGATGAGACCTAAATCCATGTTGAGTATGAGACAGTAAATCCATTTTCCTCGAGATATTTTATTGAGTTTGAATTGACACAATCTTTTGCCTAGAATTTTAGATATGATGGGCAAAAGTGATTTTGGTCTGTAATTCTCTACATTATCTGCATCACCGCTCTTAAAAAAGGGAACGTGGGGCAACTTCCAATCACTTGGATAAAGGCAAGTCACTATAGAGGTATTTACTATGACAGTTAAGTAAAACGCAATTATCGGTAAGGCGTCCCGAATTAAACGGAGGGATATCAATTCAGATCCATAGGCTCCCGTGTCATTAAGCTCCCCAACTACTAAAATAACTGTTTCGACATCAACTGGCTGTGGCTTAAAAAAAGTCATTAAAATTCTCATTAACTATATTCGACTCATTTCTTAAAAGTTGTGAAGTATTGTTCCTATCTAGATTTTGCAGAGATTTTTCAAAGGCTGTCCTACCAACACTTGAAAAATACTGGTTGAACTCTTCTACTTTTTCCTTCTAATCATTATAATCAGGGTAAAAAGGGCATTATTACTTTTTGGGGATCATTTCACGAAACTATTTTCCATTTATTAGGGCACATTGGACCATTACAGTTACCGAAATTTTATTTACAAAGGTGGTTCCCGGAACTCTTACTAGATTTAATCAAAGGATTAACTCGGTTCTTCTTTTCGTTTTTTGTAATGTATTCTGCAGTGTTTATACTCTTGTTTTTTAGCCTCCTCTTTTGTAGGTCATCTCTAGCTTGTTTCATTTCTGCTTTAAGGTTATTATCTTTGATCCAAGGGGCTGGGGGGGGGGGGGGGCCCCAGGGGGGCAATTTCTTCGGGTCACAAATGGTGCAAATTCATTAATCCAAACCAGCAAACAGAGAGAGAGAGAGAGATGAGCGAGAGAGATCGTGAGGAGAACGAGAGAGCTGGAGAGAGAGAGACGAGAGAGAGAGAGAGCTTCAACGATCCCACCCTCCCAGTGAATCTCATTGCATTCTCATTTTCGGTTAAATTAAAATACCGAGAGTCAATATCGCCTCCGTGAGATTTAGTCAAGTCTCCTTCGTTTCACGATGATGTTCCCTTTTCATTGATTCTTCAATTCGCTTTGTCACTCACTTTTTATAGAATTTCTATACTCCCTTTAGCATATTGGTGATACCTAAGTTAATGATAATGCAGTTTCGAGAATTAAAGGCTAAAGGTGACCTCAGTGGTTGGGACTCCAATAATAACATTAAAATCATTTTAAAAAACTCTAGATTATTTTTATATCAATTTACCATTTAGAAGTTCAGTTGGGTCATTTGGAATGAGTTTGTAAGGTACAATTTAATTTCAACTACAAAGAAATTTAATTTTTATCTTCCATGCTCATTCTAAATAGCTAGATTAAATTTAGCTCAAAATAATCTAGAACGCTTACTGAGTATTAAAAAAATATTAGTATTTTCCATGTATTTTTTGTACATGTATTGCAAATGTCCAGGGGCATTATTATTATTATTATTATTATTATTATTATTATTATTATTATTATTATTATTATTATTTTTTTTTTTTTTTTTTTGTGGGGGGGGGGGGGGGGGGCTCTTATAGTCCTCCAATTCGACTGGGTGGTTATTTATAGTGTGGGGTTCCGGGTTGTTCATCCTGCCTCCTTAGGAGTCCATCACTTTTTTTTACTATGTGCGCCGTTCGAGGATCACACTCTTCTGCATGAGTCCTGGAGCTACTTCAGGCCTCTATTTTTCTAGATTCCTTTTCAGGGATCTTGGGATCGTGCCTAGTGCTCCTATGATTATGGGTACAATTTCCACTGGCATATCCCATATCCTTCTTATTTGCGATTTTCAGATCTTGATACTTATCCATTTTTTTTTCCCTCTCCTTTATTTCTCTTCAACTCTGGTGTCCCATGGTATTGCGACATCAATGAGTGATACTTTCTTCATGACTTTGTCAATCAACGTCACGTCTGGTCTATTTGCACGTATCACCCTATCCGTTCTGATACCATAGTCCCAGAGGATCTTTGCCTGATCGTTTTCTATCACTCCCTCAAGTTGGTGCTCGTACCACTTATTACTGCCAGGTAGCTGATGTTTCTTGCACAGGCTCCAGTGGAGTGCTTTTGCCACTGAATCATGCCTCTTTTTGTATTGGTTCTGTACAAGTGCCGGGCATTCGCTTGCTATGTGGTTTATGGTTTCATTTTTCGTATTGCACTTCCTACATATGGGAGAGATGTTTTTTACGTCTATCGTTCTTCGAACATATCTGGTTCTTAGGGCCTGATCTTGTGCCGCTGTTATCATTCCTTCAGTTTCCTTCTTTAGCTCTCCCCTCTGTAGCCATTGCCATGTGTCATCGCTGGTTAGTTCTTTAGTCTGTCTCATGTATTGTCCGTGCATTGGTTTGTTGTGCCAGTCCTCTGTTCTGTCTGTCACTCACTGTTTTTCAGACATTGCCCCAGTGCTCTGTTCCCGATGTTGACGCAGTCCTCTATACTTAGTAGTCCTCTCCCTCCTTCCTTTCATGTTATGTATTAAGGCCTGTCAGGGCCGTATTTGCTCTAGGGTGTAGTGCTTTGTGTATTGTCATATGTTTCCTGGTTTTCTGATCTATGCTGCGGAGTTCTGCCTTCGTCCATTCGACTATTCCTGCGCTGTATCTGATTACTGGCACTGCCCATGTGTTTATGGCTTTTATCATATTTCCGGCGTTGAGTTTTGACTTGAGTATCGCCTTGAGTCTCTGCATATATTCTTTCCTGATCGTGTCCTTCATCTCTTGGTGTTTTATATCCCCTCCTTCCATTATTCCCAGGTATTTGTATCCTGTCTCATCTATGTGTTTGAGGCTCCCATCTGGTAGCTTTATTCCTTCAGTTCTCGTTACTTTGCCTTTTTGTATGTTAACTAAGGCGCATTTTTCTATTTCAAACTCCATCCTGATGACCCCAGATACAATCCTTACAGTCTGGATTAGGGTATCTATTTCCTTGATGCTCTTACCATACAGCTTGATGTCGTCCAAAAACATCAGATGGTTGATTCTGTTGCCTCTTTTCTTGAGTTGGTACCTGGCATCCATCTTCTGTATTATTATTATTATTATTATTATTATTATTATTATTATTATTATTATTATTATTATTATTATTATTATTAACTGTGATCTTTCCATACTTAGTCGAAGCAATCTTATTTTAGTTAGATACATGTTTCCCCAGCAGATGATTATTTGCGTATCATCCATTAAGGTAATGAAATTGTCTGAAATGAGCAGATAAAGGTACTTTTATCACTTTGAAAGAGAGAGATGAATCTTTACAAGGACTTCAGGTAATATAGGAAACTGTAGAGAAGCAAAAGTTCTTTATTCCAGGTCATTTGAAAGGTAAGTTAAGCTAAGAGAAGAATATTGAGATCTATGGAGGAAACAATTACAGAAAACTCCAATGAGACGATAGAGGTATAGTAAATTAGAAGATAATGTGAATCGATAAAAAATTAGAGGAATACTTAAAGCCAAAGTCAGATCTTGTAATGAGAGAGAGAGAGAGAGAGAGAGAGAGAGAGAGAGAGAGACAGACAGACAGACAGACAAAGAGAGCGAGAGAGAGAGAGAGACAGACAGAGAGAGAGACGAGACGAGAGAGAAGAGAGAGAGAGAGAGAGAAACTTGTAAGGTTTTAAGACTGCAGTATTATATTGTGCCATTAAAGAAGTATATATATCATGAAGCAGTGTAATATATTGTCTTGTTCAGAGCTTATAATATCGGTATATATATTATTAGTTAATACTGCTATTTCATCATCACTGTATTTATCTCCAATATGTTTACTAGTTTTTATGTCTTTTCTAATTTACATTCATTGCTATACTTTACGTTACTAAGGAACTGATATCTCCTTTGAGTTAGGGGAGTTCAATATTATATTAAGCTTAAATGGCAGATGGCATTATTTCAAGTGCATCTGGTTTCGTGACATGAATTCAAAATCCATCCAATGTATTTTTGTGTAACGATTTTTTACTTCTAGTTTCGTAATTTTTGCCATGAAGTTGGAATCAGCGTCCAATTTGGAACGATCTTGGAATTCCAGATAATCAACTCTGATTTAACACGGTCCCAGTTCCAATCATTCCTAATCTAACAAATTAGGATGTCATTCAAATTACACATTATATATTCCGATAGTGCGGGGGCGGGGGTTGGGGTGGGGAGGCTTTCCAATATGGTAATCAAATGCTCTATGAAATGCTTTCAAATCAATCTACTCTGCTCTCAGGAATGGAAGTTCGAGTATCAGTCAATGTACGTTTATGAGACATAGCTTGAATTTAGTCAAATATATATTTTGGTATTATGAGCTTCGAATAGAAAATAAACTGTGTAAGTTGCAAATCAGACATTGCCGTTGAAATGTCAGTTAATATACTTGAATGGAATTCTTCCAGGAGCAATATCAATACGTTCAGTAGAATTTAAATTTCCGGAAAAAACCTCCAGTATTTGACCTTCCTGTATTTTAACTAATACAAGAGAGAGAGAGAGAGAGAGAGAGAGAGAGAGAGAGAGAGAGAGAGAGAGACTTTCGTAAGGCATAAATATGTCATTCGTCACTGTGACCCCGTGAATTTTTGCGGAACTGTGTCAGCGTGACGTTCATGAATATGGTATTAGCCAAGGCCAATGGTATTAGCCTGAACCACAATTCCTCACATCCTGATGCTCTTTTGAAAGAGGTTTCTTCTTCTCTCGCTTCCAAACAAAGAGGCAGGTTTGATGTGAGCATGTAAACGAAACGATACGTGCATAACATAATATCATCTTTTATTTAGACTTTTACTTTGCATGACCTAAGTGGAAGTGAGCAGTGGACATTGAGTTACTTGTTTTGTAAATATTTGTGGTTTTGCCTTTGATGGTTTTGAGATGCTAAATTTATCTGAATTTATTTTTCAAAGTGGATGTAACATTGCTCTAACTCAATAAAAAGCTAGATGAAAAAGTAACATTATACCTCTCTCTCTCTC